>NW_023144621.1:7781687-7851687 GCF_012932325.1 Thrips palmi | reverse complement strand
AAAACATGGCTTCTCTTCAAGCGCACCGCCCTTATGAGGTTCGGCTTGAACGACGCGTAACGTTTTATTCTAGCTTTACCAGTGATGCGATCAACCCTTCCACACACATCGGCCGTTTCGCGTTTGCACTGTTGCTGCTCGGCCACAACATGGCTTTTCCATCTGGCTGTAACGGTCCACAAAGGGGGAAATGGATTTGAAAACGGCCATCCCGTCAGGCGGTCTAGCTCGATGCGCCCCCGGGTTGTTTTGTGGTTGTTGTTTGGAGTTGCGCGATGCGGTGCCGATAGGAACGCGGCACGGACCGCCAGAAAAACACCCCAAAACGGGGCTTCTTTGGTACGTTTCCACATTTCCTCGGGAGTAAACTATACGGTTGGGTTACACTATGGGCATAGGGCAGCATCTTAGGTGCACCTGTCCCGTAGGATTTCGTAACAAACCTGGAGTGGATATCGCAAAGAATAAACGTTTTCCATCTCAGAATCTGGGCGCACCGCTCTGCTTCGCCAGACTGTTTCCGAGGGGGCGGTTTCGTTCTGCGGTCGGCCTTCCTAACGAGCTTGTCTCCTTGCAGTGACAGGATAGAGCGGTTCATCGACGACAACAAGTCCCTGATGCGGAGGATGTACGGCGAGTTCCAAATGACGACGGAGTACGGCCCGCCGGCAAGGGAGGTGTTCGAGACGCCCGCCTCAACGACGGCGACGGGGCCTCCCGGCGGCGGTGCGTCGGCCTCTGCCGGGGTGCACGTCGGCGCGCCGGCCAGGAGACGGTCGCTGGCCAAGCGGGACGCCGAGCACCTCGCCGAGGACAACAACGGCACCGTGGCCGACGTCGACACCCCACCGCCGCCGGACCCCGTGCAGGACGCGGAGAGGGCGGGCAACGCGGCCGAGTCCTTCTTCGGCAAGGTCCGCTCAGCGAGACAATCCTTCCGGAACAACCAATCGCAGAGCGAGACTGGGAGGTAAGCGGAGGAACGAGAAAAATCGCAAAAATTCGATACTCGGGGATTTCCCGAGAGCGCCTGGTGGGTAGGCAGCATTCGCACACGCATGTCGCATGGCGGCCTGCCTGCCAGGCGTTCCTGAGGAGTTCCCTTCGTGCAAGTAAGTGGTGCACAGCTTGCCGCACTCATTATTGTTCGTAACACGTGATCTCGTGAGCCAGCAATCGTTTGACTCGTTGCCTTTTCCAATTCGCCCTTAGGGTCGATGCCTGTGAGAGCAAGGTGGAGATAGTGACGCCTTACTGGGCGTCCAACTCTGCGGGCAAAATCCGTGCCATAGTCAACACGCAACACTTCGAGCAAGCCATCCACCAAGAAGTATGCGCGTAAGTACCAGTTCCTATCGCACTGTTGCCACACACATTTATTTCTTTGTGCCTCCAGTGGGTTCAACATAACGGCGGTTGAAAAGTTTGCAGAGCACTTAATGGTGCATTTTTTTGGCAGCAAATCTCAGACGAAGCGATGCACTGGGGACTGCGGCTGCGAGCAGAAGTACAAGTGGCACCGTCTGCTGGCCTACGACCCGGACAACGACTGCAAGGGCATCTTCATGGACTGGTTCCTCTTCCCGTCGTGCTGCGTGTGCCGATGCAACCCGTAGGGCCCAAAGGGCCCGTGGGGAGTCCCTCCGCGTCCCGCCGAGTCCGATGGTTTTGCGAGCCGTGCCGGCTGTGCGCGAGTCAGACACGCCTCTCGGATACGCTCCCCGTCTCTCCGTCTTCGGCCGATGTGAGTCGGCGTGATGACGAATCGGACACCGCGACGACCGACCTCTCGATGCCTCCCCTTCCACTACTCCTTGATTTTCGAATTTTTAAGAAGGCTTACGAAAAGTGTGACCAGAAGCCTTTACAGCCGTTACTGTACCTGATAACGACTGCCCTGTGACACTATGACATGGGTCCGAAGGGTCATGGAGTGCCTAGTCGAGGACCACGTGCCACGCGCAGGGCCTGCGGCTCGGCCTGCGGGACCTGCAGGGCCATCTTGGGGGGTCACGGACGTGGTCAACCAGGCCAAGTGAGCTACGCCAAGGGGGTCATGAGGGCCACAAAGCTGCACTGTTGTTACAACGATACAAGAAACTCGTGCGAGAAAGACATTAATTCCAACGCACGTAGTAGTTTGTACTGTGAGATGCAGGAGAAAGAACGTTGCAAATGAAGCGACGCCATTGAGTGTATGAGTACGGAAATTTTTGTAGGATATTGTATGCCATCACCATTATGTATTAGGACCTTTGTGCGTTTTGTGTTACCTTGGAGATGCCTCGATTAGAATATGAGAAGTCGGTGTGTATGTTACCTGCGCAAGTACGCTTGCGGTCTTGTGTTATGAGGAAAACAAAACAAAATTATGTTCAGTCTTTACCTAGCATGATGAATTTCTTGAAAGAGCTGAAACTACGTAGAGGCTTAGATAAAATACGTAAATATTCAGAGAACAACGATGTGAAAGGTTGGATGTCATGTGATTCGTGTGGTCTTCCCTTTCGCAGCCTTTTTTTTTGATCCTAATATTGTTACAACTTTTCACTGGCCTACCTACAAGTGCGAGCGCTCAAGTTATTTTACTTCTTGTTATTTACAGCCTGAACAAATCGTATGTCAAAGTGACGTTTGTTTTTACGTGAATGTAAAATAGTTTTTAAGTCTTTGTTTTGTATTACTTGAATTGGTTCGCGAGTGCGGGCTCTATGCTATATGCTTTATTTATTGTCCGTCGTGGCTCTTCCTCACTTTAATGTTACGCAACGGTCTCTAGCCTGCTCCGTGTGAGGCTATGTCCGTGCTTATTCGTAAGACAGCAATTGAACGACAGTTCCAGGACGTTATAGATCGCCTCAATCTATGCCTATGCTGGAAACGTGATAAACAGTGATCGGAGTGAGACATTCATAGTTCACCTGTACTTTTAAGAAACTTCCTGTTTGCAGCATGAATGTTTTAGTAGCAAATCTGTTTTGTTTATTGTAACTTTTCTTGAATAAGCTGGTGTTAATAAGTTAGTGTCATTACATTGTCCACCAACACATTCCTCTTGTTCGTTACATTTGTGTTCTTACGAAGACCGTGTGAATAAGTGTCAGAAAAACGCGGTAAATGCGAGCACGTGTGCGACATCACTTTCCTATGTCACAGTTACAGAAGAACATTCAAATCGGCTTAGGTCCCTCATGCATTTCCCACAAAGTTCACTTAGTATATTAGTTCCCATAAAATTATAAAAATCAATTATTTTTGACAGTTGTACGTTTTTTAAACAGTCGGACCTTTTTTTTGTAATTGACATTGTATGTTGCGTTTTATTCAGTAATAAACTCAAAAACACCCTCTTTTGTGTTTGTCGACGTACGAAATGTAACAGACTCGAGAGGCATGACGGTGGCAAGCCAATGCTTTTGAGTTCAGCCTTCCTTCGCGCCTTTGAAAATATAGGTCCATTATAATTTAAAGGTCAAACCGTCTATAGTATGTAAAGAAACGCAATGATAAATTAAGAGGGTTCAAACCGAAAATTCATATTTGTAATAAATTTAACTTATCAAATTGCGTCTTGTCTCGTTTGCCTCCCGGATAACCAAGTCCTATCGTCATGGTCATCCCTTCCCCCCCCCCTTCCCCCCCCACACACACACACATATGAAACACGGAAAAGAAAAAGCACTTAATTCTCATGCAAAGCCTCCCCTTCGAGAGATAAAGCTGAAAACATAGCAAGGTTGGGGTTCGCCCCCGAGGAACGCACGGGCACGATTGGGCACGATGGGTGGCCTATACCCGCGGCGTTCAGCCAGGTGCGCTTGCGCTAGTGTCCGCGGAAAGCTACATTTGAGTGGGGGGAAACCTTAAAATCCTATTTGAAAGTAAACTCAAAGCTAAAAGTCTTCAGCGGGGTATTGGGCACCCACTCAAAATAATAATAAAAAAAACACCTCAAAACGATCAATAATTTCGTTTGCACCACAAAGTGCAACAGTCCTCGCGGGGAATGACGTTTGAAGTGATTGCCCACTCCGCTAAGAAAGAAAGCCACCATTTGCAGAGTCCTTAGCTAATAGCCATTAACATCAGTAGTGAAATTTGTCGACAAAGAGATTTCGACAATCCCTGTAAATATAGCAAGCTCAACAATTTCCACACACAATGTGTGATGCATGCATAATGTTAAGCATGATATGTAAATTTCTAATGGATTCAAAATGAAATCAGAAACTTGTGAGCTATTATGACTTTATTGTTAGCTTATTTGAATACTTAAATATGGTATTATAGAACGTATTTGCCTTTCAAACATCTTTAATATGAAACTTAGGATTTTTAACAAAGACCACTGATCCAAATATAAGATAGGTTTAAGAGATAGATTTTATAACACTTCAACAAGTTCTGGAGCTTCATCAGATTCATTCATTTCTTCTTCAATGTCACTTTCTTCGGCATTGGGTACTTCCATTTCTTCTGCGTTGGTTACCTCCATTTCTTCATCTGAGTCATGGATTTCTTCCACCTGGCTCTCTCTTTCTTTAGCAGCAAGTCTCGCCCTGAGACCAGCAACAGGTAATCGAACCAATGACATATCTCTTTGTACTTCCCTGACTTCTTGCTGCATCTCAATCTCTCGGGCTCGTCTTAATCTTTGCATTACAAAGTGGTTGGCTCGCCTACTGCGGATGATATCAATCTTCCTGATTGCTTCCACTAGAATACCAAAAAAATGGTGTTAAGTGACAAGGAGCAGAAATGATAGCAAATCAAACCACTGATATTAATGAACTTACATGACTTCATCCAGAACTCTCTATCATATTTGACAGGAATATTCCGCTTCTTTTCAAATTCGAAGGAGGGGTCCACAGTAAGCTCCTTTCCATTTGTCTTGCGGTAGGCTAGAGTCCATGATACTTTCCTGGGATTCTTCTTCTTTTTAAATGCTCGGTGGCATTTAGATCGGCAGAATTTGAAAATCTGTATCAAACACAAGGTCACTCAAAATTTGCGTTCAAGAAGATAACAAACAGTCAAACATATAATTTTCTATATTGTGATAATACGCAAGTGGTCGCACAGTTGGAGGCCCAACAACAATCTTGGACGCAAAATACACAGAGAAAGAATACATAACCTCCCCAAAAGGCATGCTATGGTTTTCTCGTCATAAATTCAACTTGGACACGACTCAAAATAGGCTGGATCGAATTACCTTGCTGTCGTTACGAACGAATTGAATCCCATGGCCGGGAAATATCTTTGTGGAACAAAAATAACAAGGGTCAAGCCTCATGATTGCTGCTTGAGTGACACATGTGCTGTTGAAGAAGCAGCAGAAAGAAAGAAACAAAAACCCGAGCAGAGAAGAGAAGGAAAGAAGGAAAAAGAATCACTTTTCTCTTTTCTGCTCTTCGCTCTTCCCACTCATTGTTTCTTTTATAAATATATTGTTTTCAAATATTTTCTATTAATTCAATATATTTAACAACACAGAACCTTTTAAAACAAACGTTGGACAAGATTATCGTTCGTAACCACTGGACGGAGACACATCGAGCCTCAAGGCCAACATTTGCGAACCGCGCCTTCAGTTGTTTTGGAGTTTTTTTGGTGCTTGGTTTTGCGCTGTGTTGTGCTTGGGCTTGTTTGCTAGGCTAGCGGTTCGTTAATGCTTATTCCAGTGGAGTACATCAGCATTTACTGATTGTTATTAGTAATAATTCGTGCCCATCGGATTAATTCGGCACTATGGACAGCCTAATGAAGAAAGAGGAGTAAGTACCGCCGCTTGGAGTTATACCTCTGGCCTAGCACTCCATTACCGGCTTGTGAGGCTTGTCACGCTCGGCCCAAAATAATCAGATAAAATAGGCATTTTATTTTGAAGGGCAAGTTATGACTCCTCTGTGTCCACTACGAAGTAAGCTCTTTTGCCACCCTCGGCCAGAATTGTATTTGAGTTGTGCAGGACCATAAATTATCAGTTGTGTTGGTTTCACGCACATACTCGCACACTTCGTTGTTTACCTACCTGTTTATCTTGGGTTTAAATTTGTCCGACTTGTTCAATTTACTGACCTGTGCAAAAATTAGTTTTGAATTGTTTTTACAGGACATAGGCAATCACTCTATGCTTTCTATTGCTATTTGCATTTGTGTAGTTAGGTTACATGACTTCTACTGACACCTTCTTATTAATAATTGTTGCTGCTGTTGCAGTAGAGGGAGTCCTGATCGAGATCGAGGAAGAGAAAGAGAAAGATCTAGAAGGGGCGACCGGCCAAGCCGTTTTTCGAGTAGTACTCGAGATCGCAGTCCAGTCCGAGAGCGGAGAAAGACAGGGAACCATACCGTCTATGTGAGCAATGTTGCTTACGAGTCCAAATGGCAAGATATCAAGGATTTGTTCAGAACTGAAGGTAAGTCTGTTCATTAAGGTTTGCGTTTAAATTCTTTTGTGCTTACCAGTATTCAAGGAGCTCTTCTTATTTTCCAATGTTTGGAAACTAAAGAACAACGTTTTATCAGTTATGTCTCCACTTTCGCATTTGGATGTATTCAAATAAATAATTCATTTGAAAATCTCTTCTTTCAAGTTATTAAAATCTGTTTTTATGATCTGATATTTTTAGTTGGTGAAGTGTCACACGTTCAGTTGTTTACTGATGAAACTGATAAGCCTCGAGGCTGTGGTGTTGTTGCATTTGCAACAGCAGAGCTTGCAGCAAAGGCTGTTGAAAAAATGCACCGGTTTGATCTCAAAGGAAGGAAACTTGTTGTTAAGGAAGTAAGTGTCTGGTTCTCTTACTGTTATTTTACTTTTTCTTTTGTATTAACTTTGTGCCTTCTTATGTAGGATTCTGATACTGAGAGGGACAAATTTGGAAGACCCCTTAGTGGCCGCAATCGGTCAACAAGTGAGAGGGACATACCCTCCAATACCGTGATGAACAGTCGGCGTGATGATAATCCCAGATCTGGGACGTGGGATGGAGGAAACAGTAACTGTCAATTGTCCTCTATGAATGTCAACAACTCTGCGCCTGTAAGTTCCTCTGGTGGCAGTTCAAATGCCTCAAAGTTTGGCAACACTTATGGACTATCTACCTCTTTTCTTGAGAGTCTTTGGATAAATGGGCCATTGGTTAGCAAGGTCTTTGTTGCAAATGTAAGTATATGGCAATTGTTTGAACTCTGCTTTGGTTTTATGTGTGTCTTAGTTTTGATAAAATGATCTTTGAACTTGTGTTATCTTTATTTTAGTTAGACTACAAGGTTGACGAGAAAAAGTTGAGAGAAGTGTTCAAGCTGGCTGGAAAAGTAGTTCATGCTGAAATAAATGTAGACAAGGAAGGAAAAAGCAGAGGCTTTGGTGTAGTGGAATATGACCATCCTGTTGAAGCTGTCCAGGCTATATGTATCCTTTTATTCCATAAGAATGGAATTCAAATGCTTTTTATACTATCATAGTTTTCCTGTTATACCACAGCTGTAGTTTCTTTAACCATAAATGTATAGCTATGCTGCATAATCAGACTCTTTTCGATAGAAGATTGACTGTACGAATGGACAGGGTTGAAAAAACCGATGGCCCTCCAAAGTTGCCTGAAGGTTTAAAAGGCATTGGCATGGGCTTGGGTACAAATGGCTCTGTTTTATATGATGTTGCCAGTGAGTTTTTTTTTTCAGTTTTCTCATAGCTTTGCTTTAAGTTTGTTTAACAAAATTCCTTATTGAGGTCTGTTATTTTGCAGGAAATTTGCCTCATATGACAAGTCCTCAGCCACCAAGCATTTCGAGTGTTCAGCAGTTGCAACAAGTAGCAGCAGCAGCTGCCGCAGCACAAGCGCAGGTTCAATTGCAGGGAGCGCAGCTTGGTATGTAATTCCTCTCCCTAGTTATTACTTTAGCTCACCTCTTATTATTGGTCATGACATCTATATTCTGGCTGAGCAATGGCTATGCCATTTAACAATGGGGAAAGGTACTAAAAAATTTCTTTGCTTATCATTATAAAAATCTCAGTCGTTTACACTACAGTTTATAGCTTTGCTCATTTTAGTAGCTTTCTGACATTTTCTAACCATCTGCAGTTATATAGTTTACAACTGGGTTAAAAGATCTAACGATCTATAACAATTTCTTGTTTTCCTATTCTGCCATCAGCACATCTGACAGGCTCCAATAGCATAGCTCCTAATCTGACCAATGTGGGTGTGAGTAGCCTTCTTGGGTCCTTAAATGTGTCAGAACTGACCAACCTCAATCCAAACCAACCATTCAGTGGACCCACTTTAAACACAAGTCAGACCCTCAACCCTGCATTGGGAGCCAGCTTGGTAGGGCTCAATGCTAGCCTAGCATCTGGTTTAGGAGTTGGCAGTAGTGGTGAGTTAATTGAGTTTTTCTGAGAACTTCAAAATGTTAGTGTTAAAACTGTGTTAACACATTTCTCCCGTGTTTTTTTCTCTCTCCTAGGTATTGGGTCATTTAATCCCCTCAATAGCCAAGCTCAAGCTGTTATAGGTGGTAACAATAATTCTTTCAATAATTCGAGCAGTGGGATGCGTAGTCCAGGAGCAAGTTTCAGTCAGTCCCGTGATTTTGATTCAATGAGTGCTGCTTTGAGTGGCCAAAGTGGTTATAATAGGTAAGTGCACCTTGTTATATTTTTCCAAATTCAAAAGCAAGCATTTGAATATTTCTCTTGAAGTGTTCAATCTGTGTCTGGTGGTCATGATCGCGACAGGGACCGAGACAATTTCAGGAGTGGAAGTGGAACAACACCATCAAAGGTGGAGTGGAGCTACAACGGTTCATCAAGACCAATAGGTAATGGACGAGGAGGAAGTATTGGGAACAACGGTGGTAACAGTATGCCCGGCAGTAGCAGCATCCGACGACCAACCGATACTGTTATTGTAAAAAATGTAAGTCATATGATGCAACTTTTGGTTTAACTTCGAAGATCTCCATTTTCTCACATCCTCTTTACTTTTTTTTACTCCTGTAGCTTCCACCTAACACAACATGGCACCATCTGATGGATACTTTCCGAGAAGTTGGTGAAATTCTAAGCATTGACATGCAAGGAAAGGATGCGGGGTTGGTCAAATTCTCAACTGATTGGGAAGCAGAGCGTGCAGTCAGTATCCTTTACAATCATGAACCTCTGTGTTCTCTTACAAATATTGGGTCCCGCCTATAACGTTGCGGCCGGCTTGCACGGTTAAACAACGTTATAAACGTGGCATGTTTTAAATGGTAGAAGGATGAACGCGATTTTTGACTCGGGAATTATGTTTTGCAACGTTATATGCGGGAAACGTTATGTGCGGGAAACGTCATTTGCGGGTAACGTTATGAGCGGGACCCACTGTACATGATAATCACCAAGTTCTTCATGCTCGAGTCTCTTGCTATTACTTAATCTTACTGCTGAGTTTGACCTATGGTAATATTTGTGTGCCATTTTATATGTATTCCTCTCTTTATTTTCACCACTCAAAAGTCTATCTTTGCTCTGTGACTTGCCTTATTGTCTTGTCTTATTTTATTTTATATTGGAAAACTTCTCTCTATTTTTAGATAGATAATCATTTTTAGTGAGGGAAAGAATAAAATTACAACTAGTTAAATGTTTTTTTTTATATATATTTTTTTTCTTTTTGAACTTTAGGTGCGGCTTGGACAGGAGAGAAATTGGAATGTGGAATTGTCAGACTTTTCAAACCAAAATAATTCTGCCAGCTTATCTCTAATTATTAAAGCAGATCCAGATCTTCAGCAATTAGTTCATCCCAAAGACTTTTATTTAAAGAACGTCAAAATAGAGCCCAGTGTGAAACAAGAAGTGGTGGAGGATTAAACTGCAAGGCAAGTCATGTAGCTTATCAGTTTCCTTCTTTTTCTGATTATGTATTGTTACTAGGCAGCCTTGCATCAATATCTCGTTTCATCAACAGAGGAGTACTTCGGGCAGATGCAGTAAGAGTGCTAGGTGTCTTGAGCGAGATGAATTAATAGCACTGCCCCACAGGTCGCGGGGGGATCAGTGCGGCGGCCGTCAATCTCGCCCCGTGGTAGGCTGCACCCGTCCGGTGAAGCTCCCATTCTGATAGCTTCCACTTTCAAATTGGGCTCTTGTTTGCTTTCCTCCACCTTGGTCCACATTATCAGGAAATTTTCTCTTGCTGAGCCTCACCTAGAAGATAGGCTATCCCACAAGAGAGTTGTCTGTCTTTTCTTTGTCTGGTTGGTCAGCGATCACTTTCACTTACTTGGGTACTCCTTGATTCTGTTCTTCCCTTACAGTTGTCACATATTTGCACAGTATTTGAAACTGTGCAAGTGTGCGTCTTTCTGCATAATTCCTCTTAGCCATTATATAAATGGCTGCTCCTTTTTTTTTTCTTTCAATAGTTTCTTTTCAGGCTTCATTTAAAAAAAAAAAAAAAAAACAGATATTGCCCTTAACTTTATTTTCAGGAGATCTTGATCGAACTCGACTTGATGGACGGACTATTGATGTCCTGTTTTATTATAACTAAGGTAACAGAAATGCTGCACCCAGACACATGTATGCTGACTATTGATGTTTTTAAGTTTGGTGATGGTGATGAGTTTACCCAGAGTCCAGTGGACATCATCTGCAGTCATCACACTTCCTCCTTTTGGTGGTTTCAACATTGATTGTCTCTTCATTTCTGGATTTGGCTTGGGATTCCAGTGTTTACTTTCCTCCTTCACGTTGCCTCCGTGGGCTCGTTTGATTAGTTTAGATTTTGATTTGTAAATATGGAAGTCTGTGCACATGTCTTGTGTGAAGAACTATGACTGCGTAGGTTTGTCTGCTGTAGGAGCTTCTTCCTAGTGCCTCTTCTTGGTCCACATTGTTATTGGTTTCCAGAAGAAACTTTCAGCCTGCCTATCGTATTCTGTTTTTAATTCTAGGATTTGGAATGAACTCGGAGAATGAAATTCTGCTTTCTGAACTTACTTCATTGAGAGAGGATTAAGCTAGTGGTAAAATTGTATTTTGATGAGATCTGACTCAGTGGATTCTTAGTTTTACTATGGCAACTTCTTGCTTTAAGGGTCATCTTAAGCACATTTGATCAATTCTTTGCCATCAACTTCGATACTGTTAATTTCAACACTTTTAATGCTCATTTTATTCCGCAAAATTCATTGCCAATGGGGTCTGAAATATTGGTGTTCTCGAGTTACTGTCTGAGAAGTTGGTTTTTTTTCAGGTGCATTAAGTGCTGAATGGAAGTTTCCATTGCCTTTTACAGCGTTGATCTGTATTTCTTTTCTTTTTTTTTGTGCATTTGCACGAAGATGAAGTAATGCGTACTCCTATTGGAAAGACTTTTCCTCCTTTTAAAAAAAATCTATTATTATTTTGCTTGGTATTATTATTTTTTAAATAAGTGACTTCCATGGCTCATTGGATATTTTTTGCAACCAATCATGTTTATTTGTTGTTTTTTATTTAAAATTTTTGGCCCAATTTTGTTTGCTGTTCTTGATGGACCATATATTTGTTATTGTGTACTTCACTTGCAATTTAATTCTAGAGTGAAGTCAATGACTACCGAAGGTTAAAAAAGTTTACGAAAAGATACATAGTACGTACGTACAGTATCTATATTAATGACACTGTTGTAGACACAATCACAGGATTTTCTTTTGTAAGTTGATTGCCGTTTTTGAGTTCATTCAAATAAATACTTGATAACCAAAGCTGGCATTTTAATTGATTCCCTTGCATTTGATTATGAATGCTTACTTCTTAATTCTCATCATCGGTGTATTTGTTTTGGGCTTTTTCTTTCCTTTCCTGTATCCATTTTTCTCTTTTAAATTATTTAAACTTTTGTGGTGCCAGGGAGCTAGCTTTAGGTATGCGTAATCTCACAGAGGTTTCAAGCAAGGTCATCCATCCTTAAGAGGAATCAATCTTCAATTTATGCAAAGAAGAAACAGCACCTGAATGGACTTCATGGAACTTCTCTAACTTTTCACAAGATAGCTGGTTCAACACAGTCACAATCTCTTCAGTTTGTTGCCACTGATTCTGCTGTAGATTGGTGGGATATCTTCCATGGATTTGGTCTTGTAATGAACACAAGCTTAAAGACTGTGTTGTGAATAATTTTCAACTAACCCACACAAGTTTTTCTACTTCTTACTACGCACTCATTTCTTAAAATATGAACAAGCAACTGGATGTGTTGTTTCAAAAACTGGCAGTTGGTGTTGCTCGTGAGTGTTAGGGTGTGTAATTGGTTGATTGATTTGGGGTTGTCAAGTCTGCCCTCAATTGGTTGCCTTCCAACTTCGTTCATATTCATGGTGTGTTGATGCTGGCTCGTACGTCCTCTACTTTTCCTTTGGATTGATGTGACTCCCTTTGAATGTAAGTTTTTCTGGTAGATTCGTGTACTCTGCCATTCCTTAAGTCCGTCAACTAATTTAGAGGTTGCTTTTTTATCCAACTCATGTTATAGTTTGATTCCTGCTAAAACTTGTGATGATATTTCCATATTGTCATCTTTTCATGTCTAAGCTTATTTCAAATTTTGTTTTGTTTCAGGTTTAAGACAACAGCTGATTCCCACTGTGATTTTATTTGAAGAGCTTTGATTTTGGACTATTACACAACTTTTAAGTGCCTCTTAGTAACTTTTAAACACCTCTTGTTTGTGCTCAGAAATTATTTTCTCATTTCAGGTGAGGCATGACTGACAAAGTGTTCTATGTCGTTTTATTTTTAAAAAATAAGAGACTTTTTAGTGTTAGACTTGACTTCAGATTTTATAATTGTTTAGTTATTATCAGTATTAATTCACCAAATATTATCCTTGTTTTAACTTGTCTGGTTAAAATGACCGTGTCATGACAGTAACTTTTAAGTTAACTTTAAGACAAGCAAAAATATAAGTTTACTTAAAGGAAATGTGAGCCCTTTCTTCTCCCTACATACTTACCTGTTCATCAAGGGATAGTTGTTATTTCTTGCTGTCAGTACATTCTCAGTGCTTTGGAAATATATTGAGGCTTAGTGCTAAGTTTTCTGTAACCACGGTCATTTCTTTGTTTTCCCTTCCATAAATTGGAAGGATAATTGCTGTACGAATTTCACAAAATGTGGGCGAAAGGGAAGGCTGCAATTTCTATTGAACCAGGTAAAAAAAGAAATTAGTCTCTTTTCTCCAAAATCTTATTTAAGAGCATATTTTCAATGCTCAAGTTCCTACAGACTGTTATGTGCGCAATGACATAAATACTTAGATGCGTTTCAAAAAATAAAAATTTGTGTTATTTTTTGAATTCTATTAGAAAATAAATGACAAAGTTCTCATAAAGTAAATGACTTCTAAAACAGAGCTTAACATGGAAACCTAGATGACAAATAAATAATTGAGTTTGATAATATGATTAGGGGCTCATGACCAAGAACATAGAAATGATGAACCAGTAATTTTTCTCCCACAATACGTACACAGAACTACCATCATGCTGATAGGTGTCATGGTGGGGCAGAGTGGTCTTCCTTGGAAAATTGACACACTAACAGAACTTAAATTCCTACTTCAGAATGCTGCACAGAGCATGCTGCCAAAGTGTCAAGATATGGCATTCTTAAAATATAGTATGAAATACAATTTTTTAAAAATGTACATCCTGTATGCAATTAGAAAGCAGGTGTTTTCAGTACTTGATGTATACTCTACCAGAGGTATAGAGGTAAGGAATAAGTTTACAAGACAAATGAATACTCACAGCACATAGACAAACAGCCTCATTAGTTCCAAAATAAACAATAAGAAAAGAAATGTATGGCATTTGAATAGCATCAGCTCAGAGACTAAAAATTCTTAACACTAGAAGACTCAAATGTAACATTTTGAATGAGCGAATGAATTATTTTGATACATTTGGACCTTCTAGTGGGCCTTTTAGTGTTGATTGGAATTGTTACATTCAGCTTAAAATTAGAAAAGAAGAGAAAAGGATGAACTAAATCAAAATTAATTTAAGAGAACATTTGAACCTTAGCAAAGTATACAATTCCAATGTAAATATAAGATTTAATTAAAAATACTGCACATTCGAAACAAAACGACTATTAACATCACATGTCGGGGTCACAAATATCACATAAATCACTGGCGGGTGGTATAGTATTGGTGTCTTTGTACTGGTAGCCATAATGTAGAATTCAGAACAAGAAGCAATGGCAGCGCTCTTCTAAGTCTCAATCCAAAGCACTAAACCAATCTGCGATCTACAGGTTTAGGTAGCTCAAAAGCCAAACATAAACATAGTGAAGCCAACTTAAAGTAGAAATGCTTGAAAGATGAAACAAAGAAAAAGTAGTGAGAGACACTTTTTAATCATATGGTTTCCTTAGAAAGAGCTTCAACATGTTTTGCTTGTTCCAAATTCAGCACTACCAAGACATAGCAATGACTTACCACACTATCGTTTTAGTCAACCCTTCTCTGACACATTACAATTTATATCCAAGATTATTGCCCTCAAATAGTGACAGCTTTATAAGGTAATATCAAAATTAGCTCCTTGATAAGACTAAAAAAATAATTTAGTAACAATCCAACCAAATTAACAATTACAATGCAAAACGTTGAAATAAAATTTGAAGAGAGAGAAAATAACTTGACATATCTTACTCCTTTCAAAGCTGTGCATGATAAGACAGAAAAGTGGAAGAAAAGGGAACAACTTGGCTAACTGCAACAGCCAGTAACTTAACACTCGGAAAAGTGTTGCTGGAGTACAACTCAGAATCAGCAAAGGTGCTCTCTCCCACATCTTATCAGCTCCTATCAAAAAACTAAGGACAACGGTGAAAAAAGTGAAAAATATGTGAAGTGTCAGGGTAGCGACGCGAGTTCCTCTCTGAGCACGGGGATTTAAACCTACTCGCTACCCTGACATAAAGATAATTCATGTTTAACAATTAAGCTGGTCTACTAAATGCGGACTAATATATCTGATATGTGAATCACGTGAGAACAATAAACAAATCACCACACAGACATACTTTTCACATGTGTACGGTATCTTGGTGGCTTCAAAATCTTCTGATACAAATATAAACGAGTAAAGAGTTGGTTGAAGGTGTTGTGTGTCAATGGTTCTGTACAAACGATTCTAAAGATTTAGGTACAATACCTACATACTGCAATTTGTGCTTCTGAATCACACGAGCCGCTAAGCAAGTCAGACGGGTGTATTGCATAGGATTAACTATTCTATTGAGGGGCTGCCCTCTTTTCGCTAATAAGTCTTCAAGAGTATTACCATAATTATTAACATAATCAAGATGAGCGCCATGCGCCAAAAGTATTCGAGGAAGGTGTTGAGAAAAATCATGGAATGACCCTGAAGCATGCAAGGGTGTGTTGCCATCTTCATCCTTAGCCTGGAGAGAAACAAGAAATAGATGAAACCTATATATTTCACAAGTACCAGAAAATGAAGAAGCAGAAAACTAAGTACTTACATTAACATCAGCACCAACAGTTAATAAAAGATCTGCCAAAGCAGGACTTGGAAATTGGCAAGCTGGATACCGCCCAACAAGTGCTGAGTCCCGAGAACAGACTAGGTGCAGAACAGAGCGCCCGCGCCGCCCACGCACTCCTAAGTGAACTAGCCTATAAGTTGATTTATGCAAATGAAAGGATTCAGCTTCACTTAATGTCGGTAATAATCTTGTCAATAAGCAGGCAAGGTGTAAACAGATCACTATGACTCTGTGTAAATAAGTTAAGTCTCTTTCTGCAGCAGGCAGTTTTTCCACTAAAGCATTACCCATCTCTACTTCCTTTACAGCCTTGTCAAAGACAGTTATCTGAAAAATTAAAATCAATAGAAGTAAGTAGAATGTATCATTAGAAACAAAAACCCGTCTTTTTATCATTAAAAAAAATGACAGGATAATCAAACTTACAAGATCATTAAAGGAAACTGGAGGAACTCTTCTGCCTCTTGCTGGTATTCTCCCTTCCTCCCCCATCATATATGAGAATAGTTCCGTGAATGAAAAGAAAGAGCTCTGGGTCATTGGATTAAGAGGCTCCAGCATCCTTTGCTGCATGTCTAATGCATAGCCCCATAATGACACACATCTGCCAAATTGGCCTGTATCAGCATAAAATGCACCTCGAAACCGCACATAATAAGATGTGTCAGGATGTGCTGGACCAAGGATGCGCTCTCGTATTACAAGAGCCTGCAAAGGGAAAAGAAATTGTTTAAATTTGCATCCAAATTGTAAGACCAAGCAACATAAAAACATTTGTAGAAACTTACTTGCATCCTCATTTCATCTGGGTCAGAGAGTAAGTCATCTAATTGGTGAGGTTCTCTTATTTCCTTCACATGGTCATAGGCTTCAACAGTTGACTTTTGGAAAGGCTTGGGAAGCTCATTCCTACCATTGTACCTGTTGGGCAAAAGCTTGTCAGTAGAACTTTTTTCGTTTGTTTAATCAAAATTCATTGAAATTTTAAATCTTAATCTGCAGAAGCCTAGTGGGATTTATTTGAAATGGTCCCAATGTGCTAACCTTTCATTCATTGCTGATTTCCAGTAGTTTAATGCTCCCACCATGTCTCGTTTTTTATCAACATATGTGGCTCCAAGTAGTTCCAGGGCATCTACCTTCTCTTTCTGTGATACTAGATTTTCTTGTTCTATCAGGTACTGAACTACATGTGCATGCCCTGTTACACTTGCAGTTAACAAAGGAGTCATACCTGCAGAACATATATATTTAAAAAAATAATTTTAGAGCGGCACAACAACATACGAGACATGATCATAATAATAATCAACAAATTACCATATGAATCAACATCCATTTTTGCATTATGACTCAAAAGTAGTATTAAGATATCCAATGATCCGGATTCAGCACAATCGTGCAAAGCTGTATTCCCTTTAACACTCCGTCTGTTCACATCAGCTCCAAGGGAAACCAAAAAGTTGGCAATTGCCTTGTGGCCCTTGTAACATGCGATCATCAAGCATGTGTGACCATGTCGATTTGCAATCTCAAAATCTGTAATAGGATGGCACATATTTAAGAAACTTTTAGTCATGTAAACCCGACAACAACGCAGGAAAATTCACACGGGCTCACCTGCTCCATGTTCGATAAGTGTGTGCACAATGGAATAGTGTCCGTCGTAACACGCGGCCCTGAGGGGCGTTGAGTTGCTGCGCGTTGTGCTGTTGACTCGCGCCCCGTGGTTCAGCAGCAGCATCACTAGCCGAAAGTGGCCAGCCGCCGCCGCGCACCACAGGGGTGGGGCACCTTCTATGGTCTCCCCGTCAAACACCACTGGCAAGGGAAAAAACACAGCAAATTTAGAAAATATGTTAGACATTCATTGCGAGAATAAGTCACGAAAAAAATAAAACTGTCAGGTCACAGACGTCTCCACAACTAAAGAACACCAAGAACCAAAGTCCGTTTTGCTCACCTGATCCTCGCTGCTCGATGTCCGCGTGACAATGCTCGATGAGGTATTCGGCCACATCAAAATGCCCATTCCTGCATGCCATGAGGAGAGGAGTGGCACCATTGTTTCTGGCCGACACCAGCATGGGGATTTCATCTTGCTCACAGTCGCCGATGTATCCCTGCAACAGGTAACACGCACATCAGGAAAGAGCATCAACAAACAGGCAGCAAGACAGGGCGAAAGGGCGTTACGATACCACTAACGCAAATCGAGGGGGGTTGGGGCGCACGATGGGAGCACCACTCGGCCCAGCCACAGAGTGGTAATTTGGCTCTCCCTTCCCCCACACGCACACACCTAAAGGAATCCCTTCCCGGATCGGCTACTGAACGATCAATTTCAATACTCTTCTACGGAGTAAAGAAAGGGAAGAAGAGTACCACACACGCCCACTCACCCCTCCTACTCGTGACCAGCTGACCAGCGCAAGCCAACCGAACCCAGCCTTCGCGGTACAGTCGCGACACGAACGAACTCCACTCTCCCCTAATGGTGGCGGCCCGTCGCGTCGGCCCATCACGGCCACGGTGGCTGCTGCCAGGCGCGGTTTGGGGGGGGGGGGGGGGTCGAAGGGGCGACCGCCCCCCCTGTGAGATTCCCTAAACGCCTGATAGTAGGCAACCAGCATCACATGCCCCTGCAAAATATACACAATCGCCCTCCCTGCCGGGGGCTCCCTCCTTAAACCGCGCCTGGCTGCCGCGCCCCATGGCTGCGGCCCCATCCTGAGAACCGCACAGGTTTGGAGCACGGCGGCTCTTGTAGTGCTAACTATAGCGCGCCGCGCGGCCGACCGCCAGCCGAGACTGACACACTGCAATGCAACCCTTTCACTCAAAGGGGGAAAAAGGGGTGGGGTGGCGGCGGAAACCCCCGGCCCAGCGAGCCGTCAGGCCGGCCAGCCGAGCAGGGCCCCAAGGTTGAGGAGGGGCGGCGCCGCCCAGGTCCGCCAAGTAAGCCGAAGACAGCCAAACCAAACGATCGACTGCATACGTTAGTTGAACTTGAGTGTCGTTCCATCGATTAAGAATCCACTTTTCGAGGAGGGTAGCGTTTCCGATGGGGTGATCGGCACAGTCAACTACAGTACACGACCACGCCGGCCCCGGCTCCTGCCTGCCCTACATCGCGCGAACAACAAAACACTTCCGCCGATTGCGGGCGGGCGGGCGTCGCGCTCAGGCACCACCAAAACACACCAGAACAATGCACCACGGAAAGAAAATAAATAAGAAAGAGAAGTGAACGACGCAAACATGTCACAAACAAGAGCTTCTGTTCGCTCTTCTCTCCAGAATAAACCGAGGGCACAGGGTGGCTGTGGCTACGCCACTGCCCCGCCGCTGGCACCCCGCGCGCCGTGACGGCCGTGGCGGCCGCAGCCCCATGTGGGTCACAGTGTCACGGTCCCAGAAGACCGTCTTGTCCCAGACCCTGCCCCAACCCCGGCGCGACCACGCCCCCAGGCCGGGGCCCAGGCCCTGGGGGCCAGGGGCCTCGAGGGGGGTTCCGTCAGCCACCAGGAATGCGGCCGAAACGCGGCGGTTCTGCTCAACCTGTGGCATCCCCAAGGCATCCCCAAGGCATCGCCAAGGCGTCTTCGTCAAGGAACGCGTTGGGTGCGCGCTGCCCCGCGCTCATTCGGAACATAGCTTTCATCACTTTGTGCCACTCATGGGGCGTTCCGGAGGGGTGCGAGCGAGACACGCCGACGGAACACATGTTCGGCATCAGGCCGTCGTGGAGAGCACCGCGCACGGCGCGTCACTTGACGTCAAGAAGCCCATAGCCGCGGCGTGCCAGGTTCCGCCAGAGTCGTTTCCGAAGCGCCCACCGCCGGCACCGCCGGCACCGCCCCCGCGCGGTCTATTTTGACCGTGCGGCCGCGGGGCGCATCAGGCGCGGCAAACTAATGCAACATTCAGCGCGCAGAGCACAGCAGCAAAAAATTCTGCGACCACAAAATTCTGATACGACCGAGCATGCGAAGAAATTACTTCGCTCACTTGTGAAAGAGTCCACGAAGAATCTTCTTCGTGACAACAAGAAAAACAGGAATGGGAGCATTGCATCGAAAAAGAAATCCTTTGAAACCCAAAGAAATTTGCTTCGCAGATTTTACAATGCCTCCATTTCTTTCGCATTGCGAAGCTATGCTTCCGTAGCTCTATTGTACAACAAACAAATTCCTTCGCGAGGTTTCCACTGGTCGGTTCGACCAACCAATCTTTTTTTTTTTTCGGGAAGAAGAATTGTAATGTACATAATGTCCGGTATCAGTGTTCAGTGACATGGCGGCGTCTGAGCGATGGGGCAGCGGCAGAGCCGCGCGGGTCGCACCGAGACAGGGGGAAGTGGGAGGGGAGGGGGGGGGGGTCACTTGCACGCGGAAGAGGCGAGGAGCCGGCGCAAGCCATGTACGTCCAAGCACCGTCCCCTCCGGGGTCCCCGCCGGTCCCCTCCCTCCTCGGCCGGCTCCACCAGCTCCGACTCCTGCCGCGCCACGCCGTGTTCACCGCGGGCAAGTTCAAGGCCCGCCCATACCGCGGGGCACGGGCCGCACGGGCCGGCATGGGTCCAGCGAGCAGCGCGGCATTACAACACGTCGGGCCAGCTCCATACACGGAGCACGGCCCGCCGTGCCCGCCGTGCCCGCAGCCATCGACGCGGCGCGGCGTGGCGTGGCGTGGCGGCGCCGGCCGGCGAGGCACCGCGCTCGGCCACTAGGCGGCGCGGAGCACCAGCAGCACCAGCATGGACAAAGGGAGTCGGTGGCCACTTCGCGGAGAAGACTCACTCTCCACTTCCGATTGTTCATAAAGTATTGATCGAAAAATGTTCGCAGAAGATTAACATCAAGACCATCATTCAGCCGTCGTTTACTATAAAACACAGCTTTGATGATGACTATGTGCACCCATTCATCAAGACATTGTCTTCATGTGATGCCAATCTCATCAACGATTTTGTCATAAAGTGACAAGATATTTTTATGCTCCTCCCCGGCTTCACAACTAGCCCCGGCGTCGCAACAGCCCGCTCGTCATAAAAGCGTACCAACACAAACAAACACGCACCCCCGGAAAAACAACTTTTGTCTGCTATGCTGCGACCGCGTGTCCACGATATGAATTCGGGTGAATAGCGCGGGGGCGGGAATCCCGCGGCACGGCGCGGCACGGCCGTGACATTTCGAGTGGCGCTGTCGCGCTGCCCCGACCCCACAGCGCTACGGTTATAACGTCGCAGTATACTGCCTCGCCCGGCCGGCCGCGTCTTGTGATGACAACAACACAGAGAGCGCGTGGCTTGCAAAGTCTCACAGTGGCGAGCAAACACTAAGAGAGTAAACGAAGGGTCTTTTCAATCGACGCCCGAAGCTGACAGATTACTAAGCCGCTGCGTTTAATCAATCAGTCTGCACGAATTCGCTGAAAGCGTTTCCCGGCCGTACTGTACGCCTTGGTTTTAGCAGCGCACACCGGGCTCGGCAGCAATTACTCACTCGGACAACTCCTTTTCTTTTCGCAGTGCGTGCGTTGAGCAGCTACACTGCATGCCGGTGGGCGCGCCGCGGCGAGTACCCGACTCGCTGTATAAGGACAGGAGACCTTCTTGCCTCGCTGGCGTGCTTTGCTTGCTTTGCTTCCGCCACCACTACACCGTCGGAGCGAGAGGCGCGCAAATGCAGGGCAACCGGGCAACCTCAACGCGAGTCTAGCTGATTGACTGACTGTCAAACGCGCCGTCAGACAAAAACTACTTTGTGATTCCCGTTGATTTAGCCAGCCTTCTAAGGTGCAGGAACACACGAAGTTCCACGCACCGGCCTGCGAGGCGTTGTTTCCTACGTAAATGCCCGGGCTTTCGGCGTTTTAGGCCTTCAGGGCGGTGTGAGGGCGGTTTCGTTTTCGCCGTGGTTTATCTCTGCCGGCCTCTCGAGGCGAGCGCGGCGAGCGCGACCCACGCGCCGAGGCGAGGGCCCTCGATAAGCACGATACGGTTCGAGATATCGAAAGCACACAGGGGGAGTGAGACGCGACATTGTTTGCGAATATGTGGCACAGTAGTGTGACGTTCTGGATGCGACACAGATGAGAAGCGGCGCGTCTGGGACCGGTAAAAGACCATGTTTGCCTATGACCACGCGCACCGGAGCGCCTAAACGACGTCGGGTAGGCGACCCGGCCGACGCGGGTGCACGCCGTCCTTCAAGTTGCCTACCCCGCCAGGCTGGAGCGCCTAACCAACGTCGGGTAGGCAACCCGGCCGACGCGGGTGCACGCCGTCCTTCAAGTTGCCTACCCCGCCAGGAGGCAACCCGGCCGACGCGGGTGCACGCCGTCCTTCAAGTTGCCTACCCCGCCAGGAGGCAACCCGGCCGACGCGGGTGCACGCCGTCCTTCAAGTTGCCTACCCGCAATTACCATTACCATTACGGGCTAGACCACAACTGATCGTGGCTGGCTTCGTACTACTTGCCGCGTATCGCGGCGCGTGCACCACGGGGTCGTTGGACACGGCTGCATGGCGCTGGCTGCGTGGTGCAGCGCCCCGTCGTCTGGTGTGCCAGCAGCGGAATTGTTTGGATTCTTGGAGATGGCGCCGCGCAGACGGCGAGACCACTGTATCAGCCACGCGTCAACGCAACGCGTACGTACACTGTCGCGAACCTGGAAGTGCCTGCCATTTCAGGCGGACGTTGGGCGTGGCTCTACTCGATACTCAATCCAGAGAGTCCAGCAAGGCGGGAGTCCCAGATGTCTGTCTGCGACTTCCCAACCAAGGTCTTCACTCTACTCTCGTTGTCTGCCACGAAAACGGGGCGTAAATCTCGGCGTAAATTCGCTGGACGGAAGCCCCGAGAGACACAAGCTCGAGCACAAGCTTCACAAACGCCAGCGTATTCCCGATCATTTTTCTCCGTGCTCTGCGCGCATCCGCATCATTCTTGTGTCCACTTTAATTCGGTACACACGACGTGCTGTGCCGGCCGACAGTGGCGTGCATGCGCACCGCGCTGCACCGCGTGCAGTCGTTCGTCCTGGCGGACGTCTGGCAACGTCGACCTATCGAATCACAACACACGCACGCACGCAAAACGCGCACACAAACACACCGAGGCCGGACTGCGTGGCGTGGCGGGGCGGTCCGGGGCATTTCGGTTGGAGCCGGCAGCCCGGCGCACGCCCCGCCTAGCCGCGCTCCGACACGCGCCATCTGTTTGAATGTCTTGGCTCGACTATCGGGCAAACAGAGCGGCGAGCGACTTGGGCTCCGCGTTCAGCACGCGTGGCGCAGCGGACGGCCGCTCCAGACAAATAATTAAAGAAACTCGGCTCGCAGCCAGTCGAGAATCGTCTAGGCGGTCGACAGGACCAAAGGTTTTTCTGCGCGTTAGTGATCCCTGCGGGCGAATCAGGTTGTTTGGGTCGCTCTCGGGGCGGTGGCGACGTGGCGACGGCCCGCGACGCGGCGACGCGGCGACGGCATAACAAAGTCTGCGAGTCGCCGCGACGGCACGGCGCTTCCTGCTGCACGACTCTTGCTCTCAGAAACAAAAAACGGCGGCATAGAAAAACACTTTAAAAACATGCGACTGGCGTTCCGGCACGATGTCGCTTGACCCCGCCCTTGTTGGGGAACCCCGTCTTCCGACATCTCATTCTCATTTTCTCCTGCATGAGAACGACATCAAACTGCTGCTCTGCTGGCATTTCTTTGGCGATGTCCATGCCTATTTCGTGTGTCCCAGTGTTCGCGCGAACCAATGGAAACGGATGCTTCATAATATTTTTCTGCGCCGCAGCAGAAAGGACCGCACGGAAATTTCGTAGCGAAGCAAAAAGCCCCCCCCCCCCCCCGCTCATTTTCGCCCCTGGCCGCACGCGGCACGTAGCCAGCGCCGCCAGCGCCTCTCAGCACGCACGCCGCGATCAGGACGCGCGGAGACGAGACGGTCGCCAAGAAACTCCCTACTCCACTCCGCGCACCTGCCGCCGCGCCGCCCGCCTGCCGCACATGTCGGCTCGGCTCGGCCCGTTGCCGGCGTCCGTGCACGGCGCGGCTGGGCTCGGCAGTCTCCGCGCTCGGCTCGGCTCGCATCGGTCCGTCCGGTCAGTACGTGTTGTGTCTGCTGGGGACTGGCCGCGCTGCCGCGCTGCCGCCGTGCTGCTGGGCCGGGCGGCCTTGGGGCTCCGCGCCGCTTCCTCTTCCAGGACACTCCACTGCAGGGCGGGAAGGATGCCCCGACGAAAACGACTCGTTCAGCGCCGAACAAGAGCAACAGCGTCCCCCAAAAATGAGACCAAGCTCCATCCTGGCGTGGCTACTTGCACGTTCACGCAAACACAAATGTTCGCACAGTTCGCCTGTCGTGTGGGACAGAGCATGCACACTTGCTGGAAATACGACAGCGGTCTAATAGGCTGCGGTCCGCTGAGCGCATTTTTCTCACCGCGAGTTCACAAATAGCATTTTACTCACTCTCACATTATTCTGCGCATATGTAACGTCGCACATTGGTTGCTTTCCAGCGCCCTGACCTGACCCGAACCTTGCCACACATTCACATGTCCGCGAACGCACACACACACACGCACTGTCACACGCACGCGGCTCGCAGAGAGCGTGAAAGCGAAAGTCCACACGGTAAGTCGTGATCGTGCAGTACAGCCTCGGCCCGCCCCTTCCCTCTCTGTGTACGCCTCACTGGCAGGCTGATTCTGAACAGTGCTTTCGTCGCTGTGTCTCTCTAGCAGGGGCGCGAGAAAGGCAGAGCGACGAACGCGCGCTGCTGCGACACAGTGCCAGAAGTAGGGGGGAAGGGGCACCAGAGCGATCCGAGCAAAAGTTTGATTGTGAGAGCGGCACCCACAGACGAAGCAGACTAGGTCACCAGTCGGCACTTCCCTCCAAACCTCCCCCACCCCGGTTCCTGTTCCGCGACAACAACAGAGCTTCGTTGGGATTCAAACGGGCCGAGGCAAAGTTGCCTACTCGAAAGGACAAAGAGACGATTCTGCCCCCTTTTTTTACGCCTGGTGGGTCCTTCTTCTTGTGGTGAGGGGCCAGTGCACCACCCCCTGACAAACAACCCCACCCCTTCGCAACCCAATGGTAGAACCGCACGTCGCAGTCAAGAAGAGGAGCCGCTACACCCCGACAGCCCCCCCCCCCTCCCAAGGAACCACCCCGAAAATAACCTTGGGCCCGTGACAGCACAACACAACAATGGGGGAGGCGAGGAGGGGCGGGCAGGTCTCTGGCGGACAAGGTCAGGCCAACCGGGCCAACCGCACGCAAGGACTCGACAGGGCGTCATCGCATGCAGGCTCCGCGAGGCACCCGCAAGGACGCACCCCTCCCAAGGCAAACTCCTATCCTTTCCCCATGCCGAGTCCATGCTGTTTTTCAAATATTGCTTTCAAAATTTCGCGTGTGATTCGCGGATGACACGCATAAAGAAGAAGTCGCGCATCCTTGCAAAACACGCAGCAGGGGTCTCACTGTTATTGTTCAGCCCCCACCGCATTATCACATGTCGTCCGCGTTCTTTCTTGTTCCTCGGCTCAACACAAATAAACACACGGGGCGCCGCGCCGTGTCCTGCCGCCGCTGTCGTCAGCTTGGCATCGGTCCTGCACGGTGTAGTATCGCGAAGGGAGCCCCCCCCCCCTCCGCGACGCGGAATTCACTACGATCGCGACATAGTCGGCGATGGTTGCGCCGATTGAGCGCACCAAAGCCAGAACGGCTCCGGTAGACTGCGAGCCGCCGCACGGTAGGCCAACTGGCAGGCGCGAATGGGAGCAGGCTTTCAACAGAGGAGCAGTCGCAAATCGCAAGTTTACCGCGTTGGAGCGGACAGGACACTCTCACGAGCGCAGGGGCGGTTCTACGAGATGCCCGAACCTGACGTCTAAGTCTAAATTCTATTGTATCAGACATTTCAGAGACAGCGCTAATTGGTCCACTCACTCGCACATTCAGGGTTGCTGCGATCCCTCCGACTTCCTATCCGCGCCCGCACTATTTGACCCTCATCGGGTGCGACTTGGCGACGAATCGACAAAACCATTATCTTAAACAGCGGGCACGGCATGGCACGGCCCAAGGTCTGGAGCAGACTAAAAGGGGTACTCGCGTGGCGGGGCCCGCGGTAAGTATACGCTTAGAGTGTCTCGTTAAGGCACACTAGTACGACTCCGCGTCCACCCGTTTGCTCTCACAGCGCGCTTTTTTTCTGCTTCGCCCCGCCCCGCCCCGCCCGGCAGTAGTAAGGAAGACGCACGACGCGCGGCGTTCGGGCGGCCGCGCGCCAACTGCAGCGCGTGGACACCGCTGAAGAAATCGCAACCACTAATTCATTTCAGTTTGGCCGGGCGGCCCAGGCTGGACCAGGCCAACCGCAACAGACGGCGAATCCGGAAGCCCCCTTCCGACGACATGTCGCTCACTACGTTTTCGGCATTCCGGGAAAACGGACCGACCAACGCTTAATCGGGCGGCCGGGGGAAACGGACAAAAATAATATCATCGTTCCACTGTTTATTGTTTTTGGACCGGTGGAGGAACTGAACACGCAAAATAACCTGATGAAGCAATGGACGCCCGGCATTTCTTGTTTCGTAATTTGCTTGGAGCTAAATCCCTGTGCTTTTGATGCTTTTTCCCAGAAAATAAAAATAAATTGGCTGGACTCCAAAGGAATCCACTGAGCAGCCTCTGGGCGAAGCGCCATGGTAGTGGGGAGGAAACACACGCCGTAACGAAAATGAGACGCGTGGCCTACAGTGTGGAGAGCGAATCCTCCTCAAATCACTGGATTCCAAACACACACGTGCTGCTGCACTGCTGCGCCGCGCTAAACGCTTGGCGCTGGCGGCGACGTCTCTTGCCAGCCAGCTCTCCCCTCCCGCTGCTCCATGCGCGTCGCTCTGTCTCTCTCGCACTCACGGGGCATCCCCCACGGCCCTATGGGTGCGAGAGAGACAGAGACTCTCGGAATGAGTGAGCCGGTGCGCTCCGGGCGGCGTCCCGTGGAGCGCACCAAGTGCATGCAGAGTGGGCGCGCGGCAGACGAGGCAAACAATGCACTAATCCCGGGACGCGGACACACTGGGAGACGGCCGGGTGGGTGAAAGCGATTTCGCATCTAGCGACGCCAGGCAGTGCCCAGGCAGTGCCAACGGACGGACAGACAGGCAAGGAGAAGAGGAGTGTCCATCCATCCGGGTTTTGAATTGCCGCCCCGCGCGTTGCGAAGCGCTGTGCGTTTTATGTCGACTGCGTCACGCTGCCATCGGGCACACTGCCATACCCGCCAGTAAAACTGGCGGGCGGGCGTGTTGCCTGCCTGCAGGGCGGTTCCCGACAGGCACTGGTGGGCAAAGCCGGCAAAGCCCAAGCCCACCACGCTGCGTCGAGTCTTCAGTCAATTCGCACTCTACGCAGCCCGCCTATTAAATCCGCCCGACTTTGCCACAAAAACAGGAATTTTTCCATAAATAATCGGTTGGTAACCAACTGAATCTTCGCTTCCTGGGGAGAGGGAGGGGGCAGAGTCGCGAATGTTTTTGCCTTCCATATTACGCATTGGCAGCCACTCACTGCGCGCAAACAATGGACACTGCCAACGTGTCGGGCCGGCCCGGCTATCCGCGCCGCACGGCACGGCACGCCACGGCACGGCATGCCGCGCCGCGTGGCGTCCAATAGTCTTGCCGATAAGGCCTCGCGACAAACGCGACAAGCGCCGCGAGACATGCGTCATGATGGCGCGCTCTCTTTTGATGAGGTCGCTGCCACGACCACGCACGACTACGCCCACACAGTCAGACTGATTCCGAGAGTCGTTTTCGACGCTCTGTCTCTCTCGCACCCATACGGGACGCCGCGTGCGTGCGAGAGAGAGGAAGAGGGGCGGAAACGACGCTCCGAATCGGCCTATACAGCGAGGCGCAGTGCCGCACACATCAGCGGCCCGGAGGAGGAAAAAAAGGGGCGGGGCTAGACGCCGGACGAGGAGGGTCGTGCATGAAAGGGGCGGTTCAAAGGGCTGGGGGTTGACTCTCTTTGCGCGCAACGGGGTCAGGGGGTAAGAGGTCCACAAGGAGCCACCACACTGCTGGGACGGAGGCGAGTGCACCGTTCGCCCTCAAAGCCGAGTGACCGCACCACCACCACCACCACCACCACACTTGAAAAACAAGAGTTCATAACCCGAGAGTTTTTGCATCCCATTGATGGAATGCTCTCAACGACTCCGAGAGCATCACTCGATGTAAGACAAATGGTCTCGGATTGATGACTCATTTTGTTTCAAATCACATTCTGTTTCATCGCAGTTTCAAATGGTTGGGGCTGCAAATCATCGTCGTGCCGAATTTGTTATCAGGTTGTTGATACTGCGCTAACCCTGATTATGTTGCAGCACGTCCCGGCAGACAGACAGACAGACATTCGTCAAGCGCAAGGCTTCCGCCTTGAGCGGCGATAGCGGCGTATGCCTACACTAGCAACACTGGCTGTCGTAGCAGCCTTAGCCTTTCTCCCTCAATTAGGAGCCCGAGACTGCCACCGAGGCCACCTCGTCGCCGTAGCGCCCTGCCGTACCTGCAACAGAAACACGCACTTGGTTACTCACTGTCGCAGCGGAGGGGTGGGTAGCAAGGGGGCGCGTTCGGAAGGGGCGATTTGAGAGTTTGAACGAGGAGTCCACAGACAGAGTCAGCACCACAGCATTGGCCTGTCGGCGCAGCCTGCGGCGTGTCAACGTGTCACTCTCGCGAGCGCGCGGTTCCTCCCTGCGCACGCACCTCGCACCTTGGCGCGCCTTGGCGACCAGAGCAAGCTTTCCATCGCGTCGTCTGCTGGTCTGTGGGAAAGTCACGTCCCAGGCACGAACGTGGCCTTGCCGCGCCGCGCCGTGCGGACATGGCGTCAGGCGTCGCGTGGCGAGATGCGACAGGGGAAGCAGTCCTGGCGCGGTCCTGGTGACACCCTAGGCCGGCCCGCGTCCTGGGGAAGCCGAGGTCCTTGCGGCGTACCCGCGGTCGACCGCAGGGCCCGGCCGGCCCGGCCCGCTGCGGCGGGTTGGGTAACGCCCTGCACAAACTTATCACGGCGCAGTTAGCTTGCGCAATGGCTCGCGCCGCGCCGCCAAGAGGCCCTACACTGAAGCCATTCAAAATAGTGTACAGGGCGCTCCGGACCACGCCAAGGCGGCAAGGCAAGGCGGCACGGCAAGGCGCCGCGAGCAGCGCGCAGGTACTTCCCCGTCCGGCTCGGCACGGCACGGCACGGCCCACGGGTCTTATTGGGAAGGCCTTGGCCGGTGGCCAGGGTATTGGCAGACTTTTCCACCGCCCCGGCCGGCCCCGGCCCTTCCTCGTCCTCACCACCTTCGCCATGTGGGGGGACGGACCGAGCATGGCGACGAGACAGACTAGATTCATTCCACGCAGCGTTCGCTCTTGGTCGCTCGGTCTCTCTCACACCATTGGCTCCCCATCAGTGCCAGAAAGACCGAGCGACGAAAGCGATGTTGAGCTTGCAGCCGAGCGGGGCCGAGCGCACGGCGGCACGGAAGATGTGCAGAGTCGCTCGTCCACACACCCATTGTGACGCCGCCGACGTCGCCCGCTCCGCCGTGACGATCCTGGGTCACTGACATTGGCCGGGACGGACGAGGGGCGGGACCAGGGCCCGGCCGGGAAGGGGGGGGGGGGCTTGCGTCACTGTGGTCTTTAGCACGTGAGCAGGAAGTGGAGACTGCAGCCCCGGGCCCCGCCGGGCACACGCAGTAAAACAAGATCTCGTTTACTCTCCTGAGCGCGCTCGCTTGCAGGCAAGCAGACAAAACGGTCTCACCGACAGACTAGTGCACTAAGACAACCCCCTGCCCCTGCACAGCGCGCAGCCAAGGCTGCGCGCACAGGGACGGGAATCGTTCCATATTTGCCGTCCATCCTTGATTGCAAAACGACGGAAACAGTCAACGACTCGCGTCGGAGCTCTGTCGTGCCACTGCCACGCCTCCCGAGTTCGCATCCAACAACGCAGCAACGCAGTCGTCGGAAGCGCCAACAACGTCTTCGCGGTCGTGTGCGCGCGGAGCAGCGCGGAGCCTGGTCGTTTTGGACCACCAATTCACTTTTTTGTCAGTGCTCCTCTCGAAATAGACGCAGGCGACGCAGACATCACCGCGGCCGAATCACGATACGGCCTTCGCCGCCACTTGATACGAGGATGGGATAGACCGGCAAGAGCGGGCCGCCGAGCTGGACCGCCGCGCTGGACCGGCCGCGCCGCGCTGTAGACTCATTCAGAGAGTCGTTTGCGTCGCTCTCGCACTCACGGGGCGTGCCGCGCAGGTGCGAGAGAGACAGGACGACTCTCGGAATGAGTCTGCAGGCAGGCAGGGCCGGGCCGGGCTAGCCGCTTCCCACTTGCAGCCTGTATAAGGAGGCGCACGTGCAGTGCAGCGAGCGCAGTCTGCACCACCGGGAGTAGCACTCATCCTGGACAGCAGCACTGCATCACTCCTGCACTCAGTCACACCTTCCACACTCTCGGAATCCACAACCCTCAGTCTCAGAAAATCCACTACACATTACTCTGTGACAAACATCTGTAATGACAACAAAGTACACGTCGTTCCCGACGAACTTGCGCACTCAATGTGGCCCATGGGTGCCGAGTTGACACTCTGCCCCTAGACTGACCCAGAGAGCGGGCGACCCTGCGCGGCCCGGCCTTGTCCGTCCCGACCTTGCCACGCGGAGCCACTCGGAGCCACCCGAGGTGTTCACCGTGTTCACGGCCTCGCCAAGCCAAGGCCCGCCAAGGCCGGGCCCCCAATCCCAACGCCATTTGAAATGCGTGAGTGGGGCAACGGGGCTCTTTGGCGAAGCGCGGTCGTCGAAGGTTCCTTCCTCCAAGACAATCGGCGCGACCGTTTCTCAAAAAGACACACAGAACGGTGCTTAGGTCTCGTACAAAATAAATTCCTGTTTGCGGCAGGCTTGAAATGGGAGCGCCTTTCCTTGGAGCTTCCTTACGCTCCGACTTCCTGCTTGCTTTGAGCAGACCGCCCTTTGACTTTCAAAGGGACCGCTAATCGTGCGAAGTGGTTCAAGGATGTGACGCTCTCGTGGCAACAGTGTGACGTGTTCCGCTTCGACAAGTCCAAGAGTCGACTGCTGTAACGTCAGCGTCAAGACGTCAGGAATCCCAAGTACGACAGAAAGTCCCGCAAAACATGAGGACATGAAGAAGGGCGAGAGTGCAGCCCCAAGCTCATTCCGCGTGGCTTTCGACCCAGATTTCGGCCCGTGCGTCACCCAGCACAGTGCTTTCGTCTGTCTCTCTCGCACCCTCACTCGACGCCACGATCGCGAGAAAGAGAGAGAGAAACAGAGACCTCGCTCTACGGCCCACGAGTGGCGCCCGACCCAGCTTAACCTCCCGAACCGCGGAAAGGCCTGACCTCAACCACAGTCCGGCTGTCCACGCGTGCACGCGAAACGGTAGCGACACGCCAATAAGTCTTAAGGCAGCCAGAGTGCCTCCAAAATTTGATGAACGGAGTCCCTCCGAATTCAGTCAGTTTGCCCGCTTTGCATAATCTAGAGTGCACGCACGCGTCCAGAGTCCAATAAAAGCAGAGTGTGCATGTGGCGGGCGCGGCGGCGCGGCCCTCGGGCATGGCGGCGCGGCGTGCGCGTCGGGCGTTCCAAATACGGAACGCCTCGGCGATATGGCGCCCAAAAATACGAGGCGGGCGTGACAGCGATGACCGTTCCGTCCCAAAGCGGCGGCAAAAAACACGAAAAAACACGAGAAGCGCGTCCCAAGCCAATCGCGGGCACGCGGTCCGAGCGCGCCGCGGCGTTCAGTGTCCCCGATGGTCCCTTGCAGCTGCAGACCGAGTGGACGAGGAGTTTCGTCACCGAGTTCGTCGCTCTGCCACCCCTATCCGGTTCGACCCCTGTCGGGGGTCGCATCTCGCATTCGGCACGCAGGGCGAAAGCAGACGGATTCCGAGGGTCGTTTCCGTCGCTCCGTCTCTCTCGCACCGACACGGGATGCCCTCACGACTGCGAGAGAGACGGGCCAACGAAAACATGAGACCTTAACGAAAACGACTCTCGGAATCGGGGTGGGCAGGGGTCAGGGGCGATCTGGGTTCGGCATTTCAATGTCTCGGCGGCGCTAGCAGCAGCGGCTCCCGTGCGGCCCCACGCACGCGGCACCAACTGTTGCGTGCGGCGCGTGCATCAGATGCATCAGCTGCAGATGCGCCAGCTGCACCAGTGGCGCCACCGGCGTGCCGCCGTGCCCACGACGACGCGCGCTGCGCCGCGGCGGAGACAATGGACGTCAAGGACGCCGTCGCGCGGAGGCCCTCGGCCGCCCTCGGCGTCGCGGGGTCCACGGCGGCGTCAACGACCGCATAGGTGGACGCGGCGTCGTGCACCGGCGTCGTGCCGAGGGCCGCCGCGGTGCCGCCGGGCCGGGCTGTGCCGCCAGTGCCGCGGAGCGTTGGGGAAGGTCACGGACCCCGGCAGCACGGCCTTGGGAGGGCCTGCACACTGAGTCGCTTTCGTCGCCCTGTCTCTCTCGCACGCGCCGCCCCATGAGTACGAGGCAGACAGACAGAGAGGACTGTCGGAATTAGCCTGCCGGCCGCGGCGTGTGCAGTCTCGCAGTCCCACACCCCCACACCCGGCGCCTCGCTGCGCCACGCACGGACGGCCACGTCCCTGCAGACCGACTCGGCACAGCTCTGTTTCTGTCGCACCGACAAGGGAAGCGAGAGAGACAGAGCGACGAAACGAAACCCATGTGCGGCCAATGAGACGGCTTGCGTGCTGAGGGTCGCGGGCCGCCGCTCTGGTGCGCGATCGGTGTCTGCCGCCGCCACACCTATCTATCTATCCATCTATGTATCTCTGGCAAACACTTGGCGGTGTCCGATAACTTGGGCCGCCGCGTCGATCTCGGCGCGGGCGCGGCGCGGGCGGGCCTAGGCACGAGGTTCTAGGTTGGCCGCGCCGCCACAGACCCCGAAGGATCGCTCTCTGTCACACTCATGGGGCGCCGCGTCATGGGGATGCGACAGAAACTGCATCCAAACGACCCTTCGGACGACCGCGCGAGGAGGCACGTTTCGTAAAATCAAAACGCGGCCATCTCGGAAATGCATGAACGTCGCTGGTCACGAAGTCTTCCTCGAACGTTGGCCAGCGACTTGCGCGCGTTGCAGGCCTTCGTGTTCGCGTACGACGCCAGACCAGCGAGCAGCGAGTGTCAGCGCAGTCAGCGGCAGGCAGAGTATTTTGGCGGCAGATTCACTGTGAGTCATGCGCGTCAAGCGGCCGCCTCGGGATGAGGTTCGAGGTTCGACCGACGCCCGGCGGGCGGGCAACCAGCACGACCTAGCCACTCCGGGGAAGTGCCAGCTAGGCCTCAGACTCTACAGGCCCTTAGCCCGGCATGGGTGACATACGGACCCGAGCACGCTAAGGTGGCGGAGTTCGGGCGGGGCCAGGCCGGGCGGGGCCGGCAGGTGGGTCAAAGACCGGCCTTGAGGCCTTCGCGCTTCGCGCCCAGGCTCCATATACAGAGAGGCAGGACGGTGCAGGAAGATTCCGAACAGTGCCTTCGTCGCTCCGTCTCTCTCGCACTCACGGCGCGCTGCGGAGGGGCGCGAGAGAGACAGAGCGACGAAAGCACTGTACGTCGGCCTGCTGCGGCCGGTGCTCGGCTTCCCTGGGTAGGATTACCCGTGTGAGGTCCGCGGGGTGGCTGCGAGCGCCAGGCTTGCCGGGCTTGCCCCGGGCACGAGGTCGGACCCTGGCCACCCCACCCTCGTCCTGCCACTAGTACACCGTCGGAATAAAACGGCCACACCGTCTCTGCCTGCCAGTCCGGCCTGGCACCATGCCTGCGGCATGCCTACACCATGTCTGGCTGCCATGCTTGAGTAATTACCCTCAAGAAAAAAATGGAATCACAAATCGGTCCGGAAACATACAAATAAAAGAGTCAGGGGGGAAAAAGCAAGATTGTATGACTGTGATAACTCTTAGAGGAGCAGAGCCAACATTGTGCCCAGCTGATAACCGGCAAAGTTGATGAAGATATTTTAGAGGGGGACCAAGCTTGCTTTTAGAGTTTTTAGAGTTAAATACTGGCCTCTTGTTCTATTCCAGTAGACTAATGCGCTGTTGCATATTGGTCAGAACTAACACCTTCCAAATGCCCCTAAGTCTGTTAATATAATTTACACAACCAAATACCAAAAAAGATAAGAAACCAAAAATCTCAAGTTCAACAGGTGACTCCTTCAGAAAATGATGACGAATAATTATGTACTTGTCGTAACATACAATGAAAATCAATGTGTAAAGTTTGAATAATCCAGTCAGTGCCAACGAATTCTACATAAAATTGTCCTATTATTTCTCTTCACTAGAAAAAGAAAGTCCCATCAAGATTGAACATTAAAATGATTACGGACATGACAGTAAAAACAGAATCTATGTGGGGAACACTGTCAACGAGATCAAAATCCTCACCAATTGAGTTCCTATGTTAACCCTCACTACGATAATAAGTAGCACAATAACAATAACTTGAGCAAGTGCCTCACTACCTAACCCTACTTTGGACAGGAATCTTCTCCAAACTGACAAAAGTCCCAATCCAGCAACATCTAGCAGAGGACAGTCCTCTGGGACCGGATGAAAAGGAGCCTCAAATGCTGTGGACAGCGCGGGGAAAGCCCCAACGTGACGACCGCGACTCGGGACGAATTTAGCTGCCTTTCGTAAAGACTGACACAATGGTGGCGCACCTCCAGAGCCTACTTTCTTTCCTGCTCGACCAAGATCAAGAAGAGAAAACTGGTCTCACCTTCAAGCGTCGCAGGTTGCCGTCTCGTGCGGAGTTGAACACGACGTTCAGATCGCTCGGATCTTCTAGGTCCAGGTTATCCATTTTCGCATATTCTCGCACTAACGGCAACTCGGAGGATCACACAACGCGCATTGGTTCCGCACAGCTCTCTTCGCAGCAGCTGTGACGGAACAACTAACGATTATTGTACTGAACTGACAACAACACAGGCTCGGCCATCGGGCCTCCACTTCGGGTCCGCACTTCGGCTCTGTTCGGCGAGCAGCCGACGGCGGCCGCCGAAGATGCCGAGCGGCGCGCGGCGCGCGGACCGAGTTCCGTGACTGTCCGCTAGAGCGCGCCTGCAGGCGGGCGTGACGCCTGACGCGACGCGCTCAACGCGCTCGACTTCGGGTGGGCGCGAGCGACACCTTCGCCTTCGCCTCTCCGAGCGGTCAAGCCGAGCGCCGGCCCGAAGGTGCCGAAGTACCGCCGAAGCCGAGGGCCGAGGGCCGAGCCAAGCCGAGTGGCGACGTGCGAGTTCCGATCCGAGTCGGGCTGCTTGGCTTGATGGGAAGGGAATCTGTCATTTTCGGAAAACGGAACGGAGAGGGAACGAAGCAGCAATTCGAGGAACGTAACGATCGGTTTTAAAATAGTGGCGGCCTATTTTGGAACAGCACGTGCACCGCAATGCGTCAGTGCGGACGAGGACGAGTTTCTGGCGCCAAGATTGGTTTGGCCCCGCTCGGGACAATGGACGGTTGGCGCTGCTAGTGCCGAAAGGTGGCGTTTTTGTGAAATCCCAATCCGACCCGACATCCGAGTGTGGTACGGTTTACGATTGAACGGCCGAGGCCGAGGACGAGGACGAGGAAGCGCACGGGCGGACTCGGGTTCGGGTCTGTCGGAGTGTTGGTGTCAAGGCGGTTGTTGTGGTGAATCATGAAACAGTGTTGTGAAAATATGAGCCCGAGGATATCGTCGCTAGTGCCATGAAGCGTCCCCAGGTCGGATAGGGATAAACAGGAACGGAAGATCGGCTTGTGTGCGACTGTGGATGTGAAGGAAGAGAAGCCAGAAGCATCCTGCGGCCCAGCGAGGGCGAAACATGTGTAGTTGATGTGCTAGTTTATTTGTGACAGCCAATATGTATCCTGCACCCGCCAGACACCCGACTGCGGCGGTAAGTAAAATTATAACCTAAATCTTCTTACGGAAATTCGGAAATATATTTGTCGACGTTTGGGGTATTTTGTTTAGTGTTCAGAGCGTTGATGGTTACAAATATGTTTCCGCTGTACTTCTCGGTGTCTGTAATTCGGGCGAGGTGCGCATCGATTGTCGCATCGCCTCGGCGTCTGGCGCGACCATCCCGAGAGCAGTCCGGGGCGCCACTCAAAGCTTGTTTGCTATCCGCCCGGTTGTTTCCCTGCTGCGACCGAAATAGCTTTCTTTTCCACCAGCTTGGGAACGCATTCTGAAATCTCAGATGCTAGTTTTGTTGGTCAGGCTGGTGTTTTTAGTAGCCTTTTGCTTGCGATTATGCTGGAACCTAACCTAACTATTTTATTTGTGTATGGAAACTGTAGCTTACTGTGCCTTCATTTGATCCCCAGTTTTATGAGACAGTTACCTTAGTTGATGCTCGAACATTTTAGTTTCTTAACTTTCATTTGTAGGTCTCCTTAATCTTTGAGATGTATTAGAATTGTTGGTGAACGACTCTGCCCCTAAATTGTTTTATTACGTTCCATTTCGTTTATTTCTTTGTTCAAGTTCGATTCATCTCATGAAGATCTTTTGCACCATTCTTGCTTGTTTCGCTTAATGCTGCATTTATCGCAGTACAATTTTCTATTTTGTTAGTGGTTCCTGTAAGTTTGTCAGGCTCTTTGGCAGTATTGAACCTTCATGAAGCTTCACATTGGTAAACATGTTGCGATTTGACAAAATAAGCGATTTTTTTAAAAAATGGATTATTTTTTTAGCCTCCTCTGATGTCGCTTTGACATCTGTAATCTTAACGTAATTCCAAAGTGTAATTTGCTGTCATGCTAACTTTTTGGTGGACGGTTTTTGTGCACAAGACTCCTGGAGGCCGGAATTGGTGATCTTGATGCATCCAGAGAGACGAGGCCGGACGGGCGGCCCATCAAGTGCCTGGCCCTCGCCCTCTCGCCTCCACTCGCTCTGTCCCTCTCTCTCCTCCGGGAGGCTGGCCCCGCTTCAACTGGTGCCGCTCTGTCTCACTCGCTCCGCACGCTTGGCACGAACGCGGCGAAGGAAAGAAAATGTTGATTGGACAGGCGTAGCGAGCGTAGCGCAGCGCGGAGTGCAATGGAGAGGATCGCGAGGGGAAGGGAAGGGGGAAGGGGCTCCCTGGACCCTAAAAGGGTGAGCATGACTGCCCGGCGGGGCGGCGCGGGGCCGCGGGGCTCAAGCACGAAGCGATGCGGGGCCGGAGCGTCGCTCAGCGGACTGATTCCGAGCGGGAGGTGTCTCTCTCGCTCTCATGAGGCGTCCAGTCCGGGTGCGAGTGAGATGGACCGACGAAAGCCCCTTCAGAGTGAGCCTGCAGGCCGGGCCGGGACGGCCGGGGCTCCGATTGTTCCCGCCTGACCCCCCACACCTTGCTACGCCCCGCCACGCCCCGCCACGCCCCGGCCGGCCCCTCCCGCATGGTCGGCGGGGACCAGACGGCCGGCGTGGCGGCGCGGCCGAGTCAAGTCAAGCCGCACGAAGGAGTATTGTCTTCCAGAATGATGATCCACGTGGACTTGTAGCGTAGCGGCCGACCCGCCGCCGCGTTCCTTGCTCCGCCGCGCCGCCTCGACGTCGGAGCTTTCCGGAGCGTCGCCGAGCCGGCCGAGCCCCTGGCGTGGCGTGGCGAAGTCTGTGATTGATGGTGGCTGTGCTACTAGGGCCCCGCTTGGCGCTGCTTCGCGCTGCAGACTGATTCCGGGAGTCGTTTTCGTCGCGCTGTCTCTCTCGCACCCACGGTCGCTGCCCCGTGTGTGCGAGAGAGACAGCGACGGAAACGACTCTCTGTGCCTGCTGCTTCGCGCCTCGCCGTGTCCGCGGTCCGGCGCGCCAGCCACTCGCGGTGCGCCTGCAGGCTGCGACTTACCTTCTCTCTCGCACTCTTACGGGACGCTCCACGAGTGCGACCGAGACGGAGACACGAATTAAGTGGCCGCTCGGACCACGGCGGTTGCAGCCTGCCAATCACGCCCCAGCGCCTCCGACTGCCTCTCCCACGGCGCGCGGCGGCGCGGCGCTGCGGTTGGACGGCGACGCCGCCTCGGGAGACGTCGCGGTGGCTCGCGGTCGCGGGGGCCGGGAGTCGTTGAACGGGACGTCGCGTCCGAGCTGAGGGGCACGTCCTCTCTCGCCCCTTTCGAGCTGCGAGACGCCGCGCCTCACTGCTTGACCTGTCACTGGCAAACTTTGGACGCCTGCCCCGCCCACTTCACTTCCTGCCGCTTCCTGCCGCCGAGCCGCCTGGACATCCTGGCGTACTCGTGTTCATCGAAATACCCGAGCAGTCTTCCCTGACAGAACGGATCCCCCCTCTTGTCCAAAGCAAGAGTCTATGTCTTTCCTATGGTCAACACAGCACCGCTGCCCCGGCCTCCACCCCCTCCCCGTGACGCAACCGCCTTGCGGCTGCCGAGCCCTGGAGGCCGGGCCTTGGGCGGGGCTGGCGTGGGCGCAGGGCGGGCTGCTTGCTGGAGGCTGGATGAGGCGCTCCATCCCGGGGTTATTTTTCGCGCCGCGGCATTCAGATTGCGGTCGGGGCGGCCTGGTTTCCGAGCGTTTCCGAAGAGCCGTTGCGTCGCTGCTCTGTCTCTGACGCACCCCCGCGGGACGCCCCACGAATGCGAAAGAGACAGAGCGACAAAACGACGCTTCGGAATGAGCCTGCTGGCGGGGCGGGACGCGGCGGGACGCGAGGCGACGGCCGTGGCATGCAACAATGCCATCCTGTGAGAGCTCTCCGCCGCTCCAGCTCTCCGGGGCAGCTCCGGGGGACTCCAGAGGGGGAGGCGACGCCGGGCGACGCCCCGCGCAGAGCACTCTCGTACGCCCTCTGCGGGGATGGCGAGGGGAAAGGTTGAGTTGGGAAGCAGTTGAACAGTGACAGGGAGGGAATGGAGGTGGACGGTGAGGCGGCGGGTCCCCAGCGTCGACCTGCCGAGCCCCACTCCACCCCGCCCCGCCCCGCCCCGCCGCGCCGCGCCCCACCCGTCCCCGCCCCACGCGGCCAGGCTGCAGCTGGAAAAGAGTTGTCTTTGATGAAACACTGTGGCATACACACAGCGGTACGGCACGGCGCGGCCAGACGTGGATCGATCTTCTAGCGGGGCGGCGGGGCGCGGGGGCGGCGCGGAGGGGGAAGACCACTTCTGTCCCGTGCTTTACCACCGCGTCCGACTGCGTCCGACCTCCGTGGCGTGGGCTTGTCCAGTGGGAGGGGAGCGGGGACGGCGGGGACCCAGTGGATGCCATCCCATTCATACGTCCATCTCGTCGCCGCTCGGCTGCCCGGGGCTTGCCGCCGAAGGGCCCTCCGTCGCTCTGTCTCTCTCGCTCTCCCGCGGGGCGCTCCACGAGTGCGACAGGGACGGAGCGCCATCCTTCGGAATGAGGGGCAAAGAAGGACGCGTGCGGAGATAAGTGAGGGGTCCGAAGAAGGCGCCCTGCCGGCCAGCCCGGTCGCCACAAAGGATCGCGGGAAAGTGTGGGAGCGGTGTTGTCGCCTGCGGGCTGGTTCCGAACAACGCATCGTCGCTCTGTCCCTCTCGCACCTCTAGGGGACGATCCGCCAGTGGGGCCGTGGGGCGACTCGGCCTGTCGAGCGATTCCTGAGGACGTTTCGTCGCTCCTTCTCTCTCGCACTCGAGGGGCGTTCCGTGCGAGGGAGACGGAGCGACCGATGGGTCGGTCTGGCTGGCGGCGGTGATTCCGGATGAGTGCGGGCGCGGGGCGGCGGGGCGGCGATCTGCCGGCAGATTGTGGTGCTGCGCTGCCGCGGCGTGGGTCCGTGGGTCCGTGATGTGACTGCTCGCGTCGCGCGCGTCCCGTCCCCGCCGTCCCGCCGTCCCGCCGTCCGTCGTGTAGGCGGCCTCCTGATTGGGTCCGTGCATCGCGGCTCGCGGCCACCGCGCCGGCTGCCTGTCGGCTTGCTGTCGGCCGGGCCGGCGGGGCGGGGCGGGGCGGGCTTGCCGCCAGTCTCTGGCAGTCGGAGCGCGAGTGTGGGAGCGGCCAGTGCACCGTGCTGCGCGCCGCGGCCCCAAGCTGCCTTCTAGTGCCCCGGAAGGCTGCCGCGCACCGCCAGCATGCCCGCGCCCTCCGCGCCGCACCGGGTGAGACTCGCATTGCTTTGGCGGCCTGGCCTGGCTTGGCTCTGCCGTCTGATTCCGACCTGCTTCGTCGCCTGTCCCTCTCGCCCTACGGACCGCCCCTGAGTGCGAGAGAGACGGAGCGACGAAAGCAGTGCTAATCAGCGCTGGTTGTAGTGTCGGGCCGCGTGCGCGTGCTTATCGCGGCCTATCCCGCCGTGCCCCGCCGCGCCCCGCCCCGCGTCCTGACAGCTGACCGATGGCCACACGCGGCTTATCGGCGCCGGTTCATCGCGGGGCCCCGGCCCCTGCCGGCTTCCCCGCTATTCTAGGAGACGCGTGGCTGTCGGCGCTTTTTGCGCGGACGCCGGCCTGCAGTCTAGTCTGGCTGCGAGCAGTGCCTCCCTATGAGTGCGAGAAGGGGGGGGGGCGCACGCGCGCAAATTTGTGGCCACACTTGAACGGCTGGCTGGCGACGGGAACGGCTCCCAACTTCACCGAGCAGGCTTCAGCAGCCGCTCGTCTTGCCGCCTGCGAGGTAGGCCGCCCCTCGCGCCGCAACACGCCGCTGTGGAGACGGTGGCCTGCCTTGCCCCTCACGACGACAGGGGCAGGGTAGGCCACCGTCTCCATACAGGTGTGTTGCGGGCCGGGCCGGTGGCCTACCTCACAGGCGCTAGAGGCCACATACGCCTGCGGTGCCGAAGGAGAGAGCAGCTGCCAATCTCACGCAAGGAAACAGCGCCCCTGCTTTCCGTGGAAAATGTGTGTATTCCATCGATCATTGATGTCGCTGGAATGATTCTTGCTGTGTGCCCGAGTGGCTGGCTCCCCGGCGTCGGCCGCATGCCGGAACTCTGTGTCGCCCTGATGCACCTGCGTGGCGCGACGCTGTGAAGGGCGAGCGGCAGGGCGCCTCGGATGGAAGCAGGGCCGAAGGGCCGCATAGGGCTGAGCTATTGATCGGTTATCGGGCCGGCCGCCGCCACACCTCGCTGTGTGCAGTGCACGCGTTGCCTGGCGTTGCCTGGCGTTGCCTGGCGCTGCCTCAGCGTCCTGCCGGTCCCTGCTCCTCAGTCTCGGTCCCCGCTCAGCCCGCGACTCAGCTTGCCGCTCAGTCCTACTCAGCCCGTGATCGATTCCCCAGCGAGGGCCGGGCAGGGAGAAGGGCGCGACAGGCGGGCAGAGGGAGAGAGAGGGAGAGAGTCATCCGTCCCTTTCTCATCTGTGTCCCTGTCCCTTCGCCTCGCCTGGTTCGCCTCATCCTTCCTTTCGCGGACTAGCGACACGAGGGGAGAGGGGGGGCTGCTTTGTCCGCGGAGAAGGGGGAGGGGTCTGTGTAAACACGGCGGCCCCGCCCCAGCCAGCAAGGCGCGGGGGCGTCGTGACACGCCGCGGCCCTTCAAGTACCCCGAGTTACTTGTCTGACTCCTCTCATACCTCCCTCCACCCTTCTCTTCCCTCCTCTCTCTCTCTCTCTGTTCCTCCTCCCCCTGCATTCGTCTGTTTTTCTGTTTGTTCTCTCCTCGCCCTGTTCGCCTGCGTGTGTAGCCAGTGTGTCAACAGACCGCCGCGCGCCGTGTTCATCGGGAGCCACCGCGCCACCCTCACCTGCAGCCCCCCTTCCCCCTCCCCCTTGAACCAACCCCCGCCCACCCCCGCGTCCTGAAGCTCAACCCGCCACGCCGCGCCGCGCCCGCTCCGGGCCGCTCGACAATTTGTTTGGATTTGCTTTCGCCGGAGATGGGACGTGCGAGAGGCGTGGGGGTCGTGCGGCGGGGACTGGGCCCCGCCCCGCCCCGCCCGCCCGCCCCGCCCAGTTGGCCTAACCGCATTACCGCCGCCCTGCCCTGCATGTCCACGGTTGCGCGCCGCGGGCGCACACTGTACGCGCAGCCACTCCAGTTGTCGTCAAACCGCACCGTGTGGCCTGCGGCTCGCTGCGGCCTGCCGGCTCCCCTCCGCCCCTTTTGCTTTCGGCCCGCGCCGCGAGTGTAGTTTTCGTCGCTCTGTCTCTCTCACACTCGCAGGGCGTCCCGTATAGGTGCGAGAGAGACAGGGCGGCGCGCGGCAGGCGACCCGAATGCTCAGCCCACCTCCCGTCCGGCGCCTCGCCGCGTCGCCCCTCGGGTCCGGAAGTACCTTGGGGACTTGGCATGGCGCTGCCGGCGCTGCTGGCGGAGACCCTTCGCCGCCCCCGCGCGGCCCCGCGGCCCCGCGGCCCCGCCCACCTTGCCCGGCCTGGGTGACGCCGCCTGTGGAGTGGGACTCGAGTCCCCCGTCCCTTCCAGCTGCCTGGAGCTGTGGTGACCGCTTGAAAAAAAAGGGCGAGGCACGGCCAGTTTAGAACGCCTTTCCGCAGGACGTCGCTTGACATCTGGGAAAAGTCACTGCATTCCTAGCCAGCGGAAAAGCGCATTCGACTCTGTGATTGTCTCACTTCTTGCACTGAGAAAACCTTACAAACTATTTCAGGCCTTACGAAGCAAAGCAGTTTGTAAGAACAAAGTATTTTGAGCATACATAAGCTTACAAGGAAAATGCTTCGCAATTTACGAACTATTTCTTCGTATAACAAAGTAAATTAGTTTGTACGTATGTATGCTCAAAATACTTCGTAATGTTTTAAGGGTGTGTCTGGAAAATTGTCCGAAAGGGGAATCGGTCCGTCCGGGCGTCGCTATTCGGGTTCACCTGCCCCCTCTGGCGCAGCCGTTCACGCAGGCAGGGTGCCGTCCGAGACCATGCGTGTCAGACCAGCGCCGCGACACGCCTGCATGTGTCAAATCGATAGCAAATGCCCGAAAAAAAAGAGAGGGAGAGGAGGCATGGAAGAGAGAAGGGAAATGGGAAAGGGCAAATGGAAAAAAAGAGCGTGCGCTTGCGTTTATTGTGTGTGTGTGTGTGTCTGTCTGTCTGTCTGTGTGAGTGAGAGAGAGAGAGAGAGCAAGAGTGAGGTGTGGTGAAGGGACCACCCCCTCCCCCGCCACCAGTGAGCGCACGTGCACAATCACGGGCCGCACTTGATTATTCGCGCCCAGGTCGCTTTGCCTCGGCTTTGCCGCGCCGCACCCCTCCTCCCTCCTCTCCCCCTCCCTCCCCCTCTCTGTCTCTCTCTACCACTTCCCCCCTCGCCCCTCCTTTTCCACTTCCCTAGATTCCCGGATCATCTCATAGCCCGCTTACTCGTGTTTTGTTGCATATCTTTTTATTGTGTTCACGTTTTTTTCTTTTTTGCGCTGTGCCGCTGGCTGGCTGGCTGGCTCCGTGTCGATAAATTTTGTATCGGATTTTTGTGACACGCGTCCGCCTGACTGTGTACGGGAAGGGCGCGAGCGGAGCGCTTCGAGCGGCGAGGGAATCAGTTTTGTGTACCGAGAGGGAGGGGGGGGGAGTCGAAGTACGCGTCGCTTCTCCCCCCCTGCCTCCCCCTCCACCTCTGCGCCTTGAGCCCTTTACTTTTATTGTTCATGTTTTCTTTACTCGCCCGCGTTGCTCACCTCGCACTCGTGTATATTGCCCCCCCCCCCCCCCCTCCCCCTCCCCCCCCCCCCCCCCCCGAGTTTCAGGTGGTATGATTGCCGTCGCTCTGCTGCCCTGTCGTTTGATACGGCACACGGACGATGGAGAAGCGAACGCATTCCATGATTACTCTTTTAATTCCGGGCTGGAGGATTTATTTTCTTATCTCCCATTTTTTTTTTTTTTTCTTTCTTTTCTTTTGTCATTGTTATTATATCGCCGTTTCGTTTGGGATTTATGATTGAGGTGGGCCAGGCGGGGCCGGCGGTGGCCGCGCGCCGTGAATTATTATTTCCTCGGAGTGTTTCTGGTGGGAAAGAAGGAAGGCGCGGCCTGGAGTATAGTGCCGCGGACGGACCGCTCGCGCGCTGATTTTGTTATTTTCATCCGGGAGGAGGAGGAGGCGGAGGAATGCGGGCTTTTCTGTTGTGGTGCGTGCGGACAGTGCGGATGGGGCACGCCTTGGTCGAAGAGGCGCCCCTGGCGGCCCCTGGCGGCCCCCGGCCTGCTGCCGTCCGCGTGTCCGCGTCGCCGCGGCGGTTCCACGATTTATGGACTCTTTGCGCCTGTGTGTGTGTGTGCGCGCGCGCGCTGGGGTTAGTCTGCCCCGCCAGCGCCAGCCCCCTGTCCATCGCGTGTCTGTCATTGACCCATCGAGGCGTGCGTGCCGCGGCGTGGCGCGCGCCCTGTGTGACGCCGCGCCGCGCGACACCCCGAAATTCATTAGTGGGTCGCCTTCTTGCCCCCCACCCCCTGCACTCACCACACGCACACTCCGAAAAAAGTCCGTCCGAATCCGAGGGTATTTGTGGTGAGGCCGCGATGACCCTTCCATGCAGTGTGGTGATGGCTGAATGTTGCGTTGTTGCAGGGTCCGCAGCCGGGGCAGCTCAAGTTCACGGTGGCGGACACGTGCGAGCGGATCAAGGAGGAGTTCAACTTTCTGCAGCAGCAATACCACCAGTGAGTATAGTATGCCACATTGGGAGCGAAGCGATGGTGCTGCAGGCTGCCTCCGGACGGCTCTGTCTCTGTCGTGCTCACGGGGTCGCTCAGCAAGGATGCGAGGGAGAGCTTAGACGCTCTGCCGGCGATGCCGCCGCGTCGCTGGAGGCTGCGGGGCCCGTCCGTCTGGGACCAGCGTACCAGCGCCCTCGGCTGAGCTGGCCGCGTAGTGAGGCGTGGCGGGGCGGGGCTCTGGGCAGCCTCCTCGCGTCGTGGGTGCGCGGGCGGGGCGTGGCGAGGCGTGGCGGGGCGGAGCGCGCTTTGCTGTAATGATAATAATTGGCCGTCACGTCATGGCCCGGCTTGCTGCGGCTCTGACTGCCTGCCTGCCTACTGGCCGCCGGTCTGTCTGTCCGTCTGTTCGTCCGCCCGATGCGTTCGTGACGAGTCCCTTTTCCTTCCTACTCGGCCAGCGCGGTGCTGTGCGCGGTGCTGTGCGCTGCGCGCCTCGCCGTGTGGCTCGATAAAATGTGCGCCTTGCAGCGCGCGGCGTCGAGCGCGTCGAGCGCGGTGCCGTCCACTCGGTTCGAGAGCCCTTGTCGCCGGGCGCGGTGCCCCTTCCCCCCTCTCCCTGCCCGTCCCTCCCCCACTCGCGTGTCAAGTGTCAAACTCCCGAAAAGGGGCGCAAGCAAACGGGGGCATCATCCGGCAAATGAAAACTCGTCGTCGGATCGCTGAGGCAGAGGCGACGGCCGAGGCGACGCTGCAGACGGATTCCGAGAGTCCCTGTCGTCGCTCTGTCTCTCTCGCACTCATGGGGCGCCCCGTAGCTTTCTTTAATAGTGTGGCGATAGTGCTTGCCTGATTCATCTCAATTGCGCGCACGTTGCTGAAAAGCGAGTGACTTGAATTGGCAGGAAGTGGGAAGACTTTTTCGGGACGCGCGCGTTGCGACGGGGACTGATTGGACTGTTGTTGCTTGCAGGCTCAAGATGGAGTGCGAGAAGCTGGCGGGAGAGAAGACTGAAGTACAGCGGCACTACGTCATGGTGAGTGAGATTGGCAGGCTTCGACAGGCAGTGTGAAATTCGGCCCCTATCGGCACACACGCCGCGAACGCCGCGGGGCTTTCGGACGCTTCCCGGTCCGTGCACGCGCGGGGCATGGCGCGGTGCACTAACAAAATTAAAAATGAAACTTGTGAGAAATGTCTCCAAATTACTCGATTTGGTACAAAATTTCGATTTGTGACCTGTGTGTTGACTTGCTCTCAAAAGTTGTCGGTTCGAGAAGCTCGCTTATCTGCGATTGTGGAAGCAATTGCTACTTGAAAGACTTTCCTGAAAAATTAAGTCGCAAGAGGGTGAATATCGGACACGAACGTCTTGGGCTTATTTTATCACTTCAAGCCTGGAAAGGCCTGATCTTAAGAAAACGATCAGAAGATAAAAAGGGTTACGAACTACCAGAAAATTTTGCGGTTGTCTAATTTTTTTCTCCGTCTGTTTACAGTACTACGAGATGTCCTACGGCCTTAACGTGGAGATGCACAAACAGGTGAGCGGTCAAGGACTCTACTTTGCACCACGCGGCGCCACGCGGGGTGTTGGACCCTCTGCCACCCCTCATGGCCACACCGCGTCTTCCTCTGTCTTGCGGAGAGAGCTAGCTGCTGTAGCTGCTGACCTCATTTCATTTCCTCAGCCACATCTCTCGGTTTTCTGCGAGCGCTCCCTTCCCCTCCCCCACCCCCTCGTCTGTTTCAGCCCTCCGCGTCGCGGCGTCTATTCCGACTCCCTTTTGCTCTTCCCTATCGTATTTTCCCCCGCCGCCATCCCTCACCATTCTTTAACCCCTCGCCCACTCGGCACGCACACACACTCACATACACGCACAAGCACTCACTCGCACCTTTTCTATTCCTGCAACAATCCCTCTCCGTCCTATCTGCCCTTTCCATTAACTTCGAAACCGTTCCCTGTCAGGGGCTGCCGGTCCGTAGTGGACCAGGGTGTTCTGTGGGTGTTCGTGCCTGCTCTCGGAGTTATCCGTCTGTCCGAGTTATAAAAGGGGGTGAGATGGTTGCGCGATAACGTTACCCAAGGCTCAAACAACGCCTCACTGGGCTTTGATTAGTACTTTCCAAAAGTAAATTCACACAATTTTCACGTCATTGACCTGTTTAGATCATTAGTAGCTGTAAATGATCCATCTTTCCACTGTGGAGCACCGCCATCCCTTCACTCTCCACCCTTCCTCCCTCGGCGTCACGTCACGGGGTCACCTGGTGGCTCTTGCCTCGCCCCGTCCATTTTACACTCCCCACTGTTTTCCTGTGATGCCCCCTCCCCACTGCGCCAACTCCGCCACTCCGTACGCAGCGCTTGTTTGCTCCCGTGTTTATCTGCGGTCCCTGTTTGCGCAGCTACTCCACTCGCAGTCGATTCTCACGCGTCCCCGCCCCCCTCCCTCTTTGCCCGTTTTCAATTAGTTATCGACAGCTGTGGTCGTGTCCAAAATATGAAATTAATTGTGGTTCATTCTATTTTTTTATTTTCAGACTGAGATTGCCAAACGATTAAATGCTATAATTGCACAAGTCCTCCCATTCCTAGCTCAAGAGGTTTGTATTAGTTCTTGTGTACATCAAAGTTAATTAAATTTTATCTTTAAAATATATTTAAATAATTTCATACCTCATTGCAGCATCAGCAACAAGTGGCAACAGCTGTGGAACGAGCCAAACAAGTTACTATTTCAGAGCTAAATGCTATCATAGGGGTGAGATTATGTTTCCTTTTTTATTTTATATCAACCATAGTAAGCGTTTGTGATTGCAAAAGTAGATAGTTTCTGATGCAAACCTATCCAATTTGAAAACTCTTTCTTCTATGGACTGCAAAACGGTCTACAATCTTCATTGCTATTTCTTCCTAATAAGTTAAAATGTCATGAATGAAGTATATAGTTATAATATTGATACGCTTATGTGCTGTACCACTCAATTACGGTTGGAATTAATTGGGAAAGTTTACTGGTCACGATAAGGGAGAGGTTTTTCTCCTATTTTCTTTTTGTTTTCCCTTCTTCTTTGGCCTATGATGGTCTCCTATGATGGAAAACTGGAGGAATATGCATGAGCTATGATATCTTGAAATATTCCAACCCGCATGGTAGTCTACTTTCATGGCATGTACAATTGTTATCCTTATGTGGATGGAGCGCAAACCTGTCTCTAAGTCCAAAATTAGACTTTGACTTTTGTAGCATTAAAGAGCAGGCTAATAAGCATTAAAACACTTGGTACAGAAAATTTTTAAGGGAATGATATGTATTAAAATGTAAATTCTTTTTTCTCTTATTTTTTTTCTCTTATTTCTCCAAAATACTTGTGAGGTCCTTTTTTATGCCGTAATGACATTCTCTTAAAATTTTCTGTCACTCTTATACCTGAGGAAATGGTTGTGTTCTTCTATTCCACTGTTCCACTTCTGAAGTAGTGTGTGGTAGAGGTGATGGTTTGCTGATGCTGGTATTGTTTGCCCCATTAGCAACAACAGCAGCAAGGACTTCAGCAACTTTTGGTAAGTAGCAATGTAACAGGTGCATGCACTCACAATATATTAATGGGAATGGCATTGAGGTGACAACTCAAATTGGGAGCATGTGGCCATGTCAATGAATTGGATCTGTACAGTACAGCAATGTAATTTAAATTATTCTCTTTCGTCTAATTTTTTTGTTTGTTTGTGGGTTTCTGCCTTCTCTTTCATGATGTACTCAAAAATAAGAAGTCAATAAATGTCGAACTCTGTTTACTATGACCATATTTTTCAGTGTGAATTTTGCTTTTCTCTAGCAACAGATCCACGCCCAGCAGCTGCCTCACGGGGCCCACGGTGCCCATGGGGGCCCAGCACCGGGTCTACCCTTGGGACCGCACCCTGGCCTTGGTCCTGGCGGCCTTCTGTTTGGCGGTGCATTGGGCGCAGGAGCTCCCCCCCACTCCCTCCTTAAGCCTGATCTCCATGGAAGAGAACCGACAGACCTTGCCACTAAAGGTCCTAGCTCTTTACCAGATGACAGACTGGTACGTAATGTAAGGAACTTTTTTTTCTTGTTTTTTTTCCTAGTTTTTTTTTTTTTTTGTAATGCTTTAAAAGAATTTATTTTGGTTTGGACTGTAAAGTAAGTGCTTTTTAATTTATTGCTGGTTGGTTTATTATATCAGAGGACATCTGTGTCACCCGGCCAAAGGGACAAATATCGCACTCGAACTCCAGAAGCTAGTGATACCAAGCGAAGGAGAGAGGACAAATTAAGTCACCATGTAAGTGTTGCTTGTTTTTCTTGAGCTTTTCTGAGCTTTTATCTGTGTATTGTTATTTCTAATCGATGTTTTCTGTTTTGTAGGAAAGTGAAGGAGAGAAAAGTGACGCTGATGCTGATCCAGATTTAGTAGTGGATGTGGCAAATGAGGTAATGATACCTGTTTCTCTTAAAACCCTCTTGTTTTAGTAATGCATAGAATACTTCATTTTAGTCACTTTTTGTCATGAATATTTACAACGAAGTCAAACAATCTATCATCCTACAAGCAATCAGTCATTTTATTCATTTAATTCAACAAAACTCTCTACACAAATATATAAATCTTAAAAGCACAACTTCTCCTCCTAAATTGAAAATGGAAAGAAAGTCCTACATACTATGTGCTTGTTGGTCTGTGGAAACAAAAGATAAGATTGGTCCCTTCAAGGTTCCAGATTTTCAACGTATTAAAAAAATTGTTCCAGGACCCAACATCACCCCATGCAAATGGAGCTCATGCTTCAGATGTCCGAGAAAACGGAGACAAAAACTCCGCGAGTAGTAGAGATCGAGAACGAGATCGAGAGAGAGAAAGGGATCGGCCGCCGAGCAGGAGTGGTTCCAGCTCGAGCCGCAGCACACCCTCTCTCAAAAGTAAAGATGTAAGGCGCCACCCTGTGTTTGTCTTCTGTTGCTCATTTATTTTTGCTTTTGGCACTTTTGATATTGTTTATGAAGTGTCTATGGTTGTTTTTTTCTTCGCTACTTTTTTCCAAAGAGAAAAAGAAAAAAATCACCTAAATTTCTAATGAAGTTAGTTATGCTTTTTCTTGCATTGCCAGCAGCCTTTGTGCTGGTATTAACATGCTTATTTTACCAACCTCACCTCATTTTTCTGCATTTTTTACTGGTTTCATTTGATTAACTGATGCTGGTCAATTGTATGCAATAGCATAGGAAAGACCTCCGTCTCTTGAGCATTCACCATCTTCATTTTATTTTCTGGTTTTCACATGACTAAACCCATATCCTTTCATCACTGAGTTGCTAATTGACCAGATTTCTTTCATTGGTTGCTTTTTTACCACCCCATTTGTTTTGAGCTTCAAGAGAGTTGTTTTGCACTACTTACTTGCTCGACGTCTCTATTAAGAGGACTGAGGCATACATTGTATACTTTGAAAACTTGTTGAGTTGCTTGCTAGAGACGCTAATGACATTTTCAGGCGGACAAGCCCCCTACCCCACACCCCACGCCTAGCGGTGTGGGATCCAAGGGCCTGCACCCTCCCTTCTCCCCAGCGCCGGCCCTAGCAGCAGGTGCTCCCAGTCCGTACAGTACCCCATCGCCATCCCCATATGCTGCCCGGCCGGGCGCTCCAGGCCTGGTACGCTTCCACCTGTTGCCTGGCATGAAGTTTAGTTTGAAGGAACCGACTCAGGTTCCATAGAAACAGACGCATGTGTGGTAGTCACTTGCACTTCTTTTTAAATCTTGTGTTTGTTGAGAATTTTATCAAACATAGCTGTGCCCTCCAAAAATCCTTCGAGTGCAAGTCTGTGTAGTTCATTGAAAATAGATAACTTTTTTAAAAATGTGCATGCATTTGCAAAAAAAAAAAAAATCCTTTCTTTCTGATGCTTTGATTTACTATTTTATCTTGTCTTGTCAATCACACAGTGCTATTTCATTCATTTGAAGTTTGTAGTGTTGTGGGCCATCTCTTGGACTGCATTTATGAGTTGACTTGTCAGATTGGGATATTTTGCAGCTCATTTCATCACAGATCTGTTTTGTGGAAAGCTTCAAATTTTGCTTGTTATTTTGCTTCTTGAAAACTTGCTTCAACCCCTTGTCTTTCTTCATATTTTTTACTACTACTTATGCAAAATTTTGGTGTCTTGAGTTTTTATTGTGTTTTATTAATTGTGCACCATACCATAATTGTGCTTACAGAATGATAAATACAGTTTGTGCATGTCCAACACCACATGTTAAGCTCCTAGTTACTCTGTTGGCCATATTTAAAGTTGTGTGTGTGTGCATTTAGAAATAAAGTATAAATATCATGTTTATATGTATTCTGAAAATCACCTTCACATTTTTTTTATCTTATTAAATGGACTTGTGTTTTTTCAGCTCGGCTTTGACGCACATCCTGGTGTTCGAGGCCCTCCATTGGGGCCAAACGGCTTGGGCATTCCTGGTGGTAAACCGTGAGTGTTACCTTTCAAATCATGTTACTCTCTATTTGATTTTGTGTGATAGAGTTGTTACAGTGACCTTTCTTGCTTTCAGAGCTTACTCATTTCATATGAATGGAGACGGCCAACTTCAACCAGTGCCCTTCCCGAATGATGCTTTGACGGGACCTGGAATTCCACGCCATGCCCGACAAATAAATACCTTAGCCCATGGTGAGGTGGTTTGTGCGGTTACCATCAGTAATCCAACCAAATATGTCTACACTGGCGGTAAAGGATGTGTGAAAGTTTGGGACATAAGTCAGCCAGGCAACAACACTCCTGTTAGCCAGCTGGATTGTCTGGTGAGTACTACAGTGTTGGTAATGGCATATTTAACCAAAATTTCTGAATGTTTTACAAATTTTCCTTTTTCTTTTTTCTTTTTCCAACATAACCAGCAAAGGGATAACTACATTAGATCCGTAAAGCTTCTACCGGATGCTCGTACACTTATTGTGGGTGGTGAGGCTAGCAACTTAAGCATTTGGGACCTTGCATCACCCACTCCCAGAATAAAGGCTGAACTCACCTCAACTGCTCCTGCTTGTTATGCCCTTGCCATCAGTCCTGATTCCAAGGTAATAGTCTTTCTTTTGTGTTAGTTGGCCTGCTTCAGTGAATTAAAGCCCTCTCATGCTCAAATTTCCATTTTAACAGGTGTGCTTCAGTTGTTGTTCTGATGGCAACATTGCTGTCTGGGACCTTCACAACCAGAGCTTAATCCGGCAATTCCAGGGGCACACAGATGGTGCGTCTTGTATTGATATTTCATCAGAGGGCACAAAATTATGGACGGGTGGTTTGGATAACACAGTCCGTTCATGGGATTTGCGTGAAGGGCGACAATTACAGCAGCACGACTTCAACTCACAAGTAATGCATTTCATTCTTCCTGAATATATTTTCTGCAGTACACATGGTTTTCAACTGTGATTTCTACACAAATTTTATTTTTCCAGATATTCTCCCTTGGCTACTGTCCAACAAGTGATTGGTTAGCCGTTGGAATGGAGAATTCAAATGTAGAAGTTTTGCATGCTGTCAAGGCTGACAAATACCAATTGCATCTCCATGAATCGTGTGTTCTATCACTTAAGTTTGCTGCATGTGGGAAGTGGTTTGTGTCTACTGGCAAAGACAACCTCCTCAATGCATGGCGAACACCATATGGTGCTTCAATATTCCAGGTAATTAACAATAAAATGTTAGCTTGCGGGTCTTTTTACCTCCTAATCGCAACAGACCCCTCTAAATCCATGCAAGCGCACAAGTTTATTTTACGAAAATGTACTATTCTGCATCTGCATTGTTATTTTCAAAAATTGTTCTCTTTGTCCTTCAGTCAAAAGAGTCGTCATCAGTACTCAGCTGTGACATTTCTGGTGACGATAAGTATATAGTGACTGGATCTGGCGACAAGAAGGCTACTGTGTATGAAGTTATGTACTGAAGAAGCTTCTCTGCAACGGAAGTTCACTGCTCTATGACGTTGCATCTGAGAAAGTGGTGTCAGTGGAACGTGTGACCTGGACCAGCACCCATGGACCTCAATCATCTTAAAAGCATCATTCATGCAGATAGACACTAATCACATCAAGCCTGTGCGTCTGGTGGTATGAAAGAAGTGTGTTTAAGACTTTCTGTCTCACATGAAAAATGTATTTTTTTTGTGAGTTACGTATTATTTACTTGACTTAAAAAGCTAGGAAGAATTTCTATCTTGATGTACAGTAAATTAGATAAGTAGTGCAGTTTTAAGGACAATTTGTGTGAGCTGTTGTTTTACTTAAATTGTGTGATTATGGAATGCATCTTGTGTTCCTGCTAAGGTTTTTACAAATGCAACCTTAAATTTTGGACTAAGGATATGCTGTAAATAAATTTCCTTGTCCTTTTGAAATGGTATCCATTTTGTAGCCAAAAGTCTCTTGTGGAGTTTTAGATTAATTTTTTAATGGATTTTTCAATGCAGTAGATGTGTGATACATGTTGACCATTTTTCTGTCATCTACAATATGCTTCTCAGCAGGAAAGCTGGCAGGTACCAGCTGCCACAATTAATTATTTATACTGTCTGGTTCTCCAAGAACCCGCAGTAACAACCTGCAAGTCAATTTTTATTGACTTTTGTTTAACTAACAGAGTTTTATGGATCATCAATGTGACAAGCTGCAAGCGTGCTCTCTAGGTATACTTGTGATAGCTAGGTCCTGCTTATTTACATTGAACAATTGGTCTTAAATAGCCTACCGGTGACTTTGATTCAGTATTTATTGCTGTATCTAAGCCTTATTGAGAATAGTATGAAAATCACATTCTGTGATGTTTGTTCATCTATTCCGTTCCTTGCTCTGAAAGCACATCTCATATGATCTGAATGTCAGTATTACCAGTAGATAACAATGCTTTGTTTGAGGGCTTAGTGATCCAAAAAAATTGTTGAGTGGTGTGGTACTTCTGTTAGATTGTTTTGTAGTCTCTGGATTTGGTTTAATTACCTTAGTGTCCTTTAACACTTTCATACTGAACACTGTCTTATGTCCCAATAATGTGCAATAGATCTTACGGGTCTCACAGGGTTTAGATCCTTTCCCCCACCCCCACTTCTCCCCTTCCAACAGTTCTAAACATTTAATTTACTTTTCTCCCTCAATATTTGCTTTGACTTCAGCCAATTTTTCATTTTATTTATCAGATAAGAAATGGAGATGGGCAACAAGCTCTGACATTAATGGTCAAAATATTTTTCTGGACTGCAATATCTTACTGCTCTAAATTAGAGTCAGTTGTATAGAAATGACCTTTTGGGTAAAAGCTTTTCTTTCTTTTCCAATTAATAGCCTCTACTGCATATTAAACCCAACAGTTTGTCTTAAATGTTTTTAAAGTTGGTGTGCTGCATGCCAATTTATCTAATATATTTCTTTTGAATATTTTGATCATTAAGATGACACATTCTTTTTTTATGCAGACTTCTTTTTTTGTTTTTCATGCATCATCACATTTTACCTTTATTTGTGATATTTTGTGACAGATGTGTTCCTACTACTTAAAGAGCGTTAGTCATTGATTTGTTCTTGCTACTGAGGTGTGAAAGTACAAAAGTCCTTGTAATGGGAACACATTTGTGTGGCCTACATATCAGAATGATCAATAACATAAGCGGCTTCCACAATTTCTTTTTGAATTTGTTCTAATCTTGAGAAAAGTATAAGAAGTGCGTATGTGATACAATAAGGTTCAAATGTAGAAAAGCGCACAGGTGTCCTAGTGTGCACCAATAGTGTTGCGAGTGTATGTAAGTGTGTGTGTGTGTGTGTGTGTGTGTGAATGAATGAATGCATGCATGCAGATATGTGATCAGTGAGATTGTTGAATTGTTTCTGCTGTTAAATGGGTATGTGCATTGGATCCTTGATTTAGTATTAGAATTAGTGTACTTCCAATGTTCTTCCTGCCTACAGTGCAGGAATACACAACAAACTTGCAAATAGTGTAATGTGAAGAGTTTTATAGCAACTGTTGCTCTGTTGTGTAATTTATTGTGAAGAAGATTTCTCTCCATATTATGTTCAACACCAGACTGTTGATGCAAAGGTTTTCTGAAGGAAAATATTATATTTTGTCTCATATTGCTTCTGACTTTACTTTCCCTACACCTCTTTTTCTTCATTATGATGTTTACCATACATTTTAATGGTTCTAGTTAATGTTACAGAGACCCTCCTCTGTTCATTTTTCTGAGTGTATTTGTCACAAGGAGCTCTTATATACACACCAAGACACTTTTGAGGGTAGGCAAGGACGAAAAAAGATACTAATCATCTATATGGCATCTAAGTTTTAATTAATAATATTATACTTTCACATTTAATACAATGTGATGATTGAATCACCTCTGTCGATACTGTACAGTCACAAGCTGCTCATTCCTTCCAGACTTCACATTTGTAACAATAATCAAATGTGATGGAGGGCTTGACGGTCATGACCAGGTGGATGGTACAAGTGGACCATGCTTAGTAAGTCACTGTTATCACAGCCACAATTTTGTAACATTAAGTTACAGCCTTTAAAACTATACCTTATTCACAACTCAGTAATGCATATTGAGAATGGAATGATTTGAAAGCCGAAGCCGCTACGGCTTGACTCCCCTCAAGGGAAAAATAATATCATTTTTTGGATGTAGGAATTGAGGTCTTCTCTTCCGCTATTGTTTTGAGGTCAGCACTAGGAGTATGTTGGCATACTATTATTTTCGCGAGTGAGACTGACAGGATTAGGGTGCACATATTTTGAATCTTTTCCTGTTTGTCAAAGTAAACTGCTCATTCATACACACATTACAGTACAGTGGTTACTGGTAGTGACAAACCTTTTTCTTGTTCAAAGTCTCTATGGAAGCTCGTCTAATGCATGAAGATTTGATGTAAACTCTACTAATTTATTACAAGAAAACGGCTAATTAGCATAAGTCTGAGATATTGGTCAAAATTTATTTTTGTAATTTCCAGTTCAAGAGTAGTTGTGGTTTGAGTATTTTTCAAAAGGGATCTTGGAAAGCAACTAAATTGGTTTCTACCTAAGAAGAAATGAAATTAGAAGTAAACTTCCCACTTCCAAAAATAGGTTTACTGTACGATTAAGAATAAATACAAACAGGTTTACCTTTCAGTCTTAATGAAGCGCATATCATAAACAAGTAGTGACCTCATTGCCTTATTCAGCACTCTCGTCCAACTATGATTTGAATCTGGAAATTTTTAAGTTTTATGCCGAGTCAATCGGCATTATTTTTTAAACAGAAGTCCAACTTGAAATCCCAATTCCAGCTTGGGGCATGACGCAAAATAGCTAATTATTGAACAAGATCGTGTTCTCAGCACCCCCCCAAGTCATGTCCAAGTATCAGTTTTAGTCGAAAGCGGAGAATGGACATAATGAGAAGATTACGTGCGTCCTGCGCACATCTCCCACGGCGACGAGGGCGAGGGGTAAAAGGCGACGGCGGGCACGGCGGCGTCCGCGGCACCGTGGCCGTGGCCGTGCCGCGACCAGGCGTGCGCCGGGTTGGGGATGTGGCTCGTCTGCGGGGGCAGCGCGAGCGCCTGTGCCGCTGCGGCCGGGGGCGGCGGGGGCGGCAGAGCGGCCACGGGCGCGTGCGGATGGCAATGTGGCGTCTGCGGGGACGGCTTCCAGTACTGCTGGAAGTTGACTGAGATGGTGACGGGGTGCAGGACCATGCCGGACGGCGTCGCCGAGGACACGAGGCCCAGCGCCATGGGCCCCGAGTTGGTGTGCGAGCTGGCGGTGTCCGACAACAGGTCCACGTCCAGGTAGGGCGCCAGCGCCTCGCAGGACACGGTGAGGGGGATGTAGAAGGAGCCCTTGGTGTGCAGCACGAATATGGGCACGCTGGCCTGCGTCTGGTGCGAGGACGCGGCGTGCTGCGAGGGTTGGGAGGGCGTCGGCGTGGCGGACGGCGACGGCGGCGGGCTGCGGGTTACGGTGCGCCGCCGCTTGTGGCCGCCGACGTTGCTGTGCTCCTCGCAGAAGCGCTGCTTGATGTTGTTCTTGAATTTGTAGCTGTGGTGGTGCCCCATGGCGTCGGGGTGCGGGCTATGCGCGCTGTGCGCGTCCACGTAGGGGTGGTGCGGGCTGTGCGCGTCGCGGCGAGGCGCCTCGGGGCCGTCGTCGTCGCCGCACCGCTCGCCGCACCGCTCCGTGCAGGTCTCGTAGTGCTGCGGCAGGCCGTGGTGCCCGTGGTGGCCCATGGCGTCCACATGGTACGATGGCTGCGACGCGGACGGCGAGGGCGGCGACGCGCACAGCATGTCCCTGAGCTGGCTGGACGCCGCGCCGCGGGGGTGGCTGGCCTGGCTGGCCTGCGTGTGAGCGGCTGCGTGGCTGGCCGACGACTCCTCGGTGCCCGAGCTCTGCGACGTCTGAGAGGTCTGCGACGCGCACTGGCCCTGCTTGGAGGCGCTGGCGCTGCCGCCCGCCGCGCCGTAGCTGCTGGAGCTCCCCGACGACGAGGTCGTCTCGCCCGGCTGCCGAGTCCGCGGGAAGTTGAGTCGGTCGCCTGCACCACAAGAAGAACGCCGTTTAGTCAACACTCATTTTGTATTCTGCTTCTGCTGAATAAAATTACTTTTACTGCAAAATTTTCTCTTGGGTGGAGACACGCAAGAGTGTTCTGCTAATCGCCGCCCCACAGTCGCGCAGTCGACCTACCTTTAACAATCTTATCGCAGTGTTTCTGCAGGTGGCTGATGAGCTTGACGCACAGCGAGTCGCCTGCGAAGTAGCCCTCCACCTCGACCAGGAAGTGCATGGCCTCGGACAGGCACTCCTGGTAGCCGAGGCGGTAGTGCTCCGTGACGATGGGCCTGACCACGGGCCGGATGGCACCCGTGGGATCGGCGCCGAGCCCGTTGGGAGGCGGGGTGGCGGGGGCCTCGGACAGCGGCGTCACGTCGCGGTCCGACCCGGGGGACTGCTCGCACTTGGTGACTCGGAGGTCGCCGGGGAGGTGCGGGGCCGCGACGCAGTCTGGAACAACGAAACCAAGTTTAGCTCAACCGATCCTCGATAGACAAGCCGCCTTTTCACTCGGTCCACGCCCTCAGTCCTCACCAATGCCGGCGGCGAGGTTGGCCCTGCTCTGCAGGTACTGCATGTGCTTGATGGCCATCTCGATGATCTCAGTCTTCTCGACGCGGCCGCGGCCCTTCTTCAGGTACTCGGCGGGGATGAGCCGCGACAGGTCGGCCAGGCAGTTGTTCATCCGGTCGCGCCGCCGCTTCTCGATGATGCGGTGCGACATGGGGTCCTGCAAGCACACAGCACGGTCCGGCACGGTCTAGAGTCCACTCCGTGGTCCACACCGTGGTCCACACGGCGAGAGTCTAGTCCGAGTCTAGTCGGCCCAGCGAACACGGCTACTGGTATTTGGACGTGAGAAGTCCATTCTCGGCCGTTTTCGTCGTGTCAACGAAAAACGAGTCAAATCGCTGCCCTTGGGTGCAATGATTCGCAGTGAAAAGGCGTTGCAGTCCCGATACCAGTCATCATGTTCGGTGGCCCAACCAACGATTCGATTTCGTGTTGCAAGGACATCCTTAGCCACACTGCAAACGTATAACACTGGTGGGCGGGTGGACTTCCAATCAAGTGAAGCTAAAGCCGAGTCAACGAGTTCATGCTTGAGCGGTGGCCGATTTTTCGTGCGTTGAAAAAGTTCCTCCGTTCGCCGCGTCCATTTATCACGTAACGGGGCGAGCGCCGGCCGTTGCGCGACGAATGGACGCCGGCTTACCTTACTGAGTTTACGGAAATCCACTTACCTCGGCTCTGTACTACCCTCTACCGCCACCTGAAAAGCCACCAGATATACATTTTACAGTGTAGCTCTGAAACAGGGTGCAAGCTTATAGACTAGCACGTGCGCGCATTCTGCAGAGTGCACGCGCGTCGCTCCGTGATTGCTCCAGCGCGTGGCCATGGCGCAGGTCGGTATGAAAAATAAACAAACGCCCGGCTGGAAATGACATGAGGGGCCGCGGGAAGGCTGCACGTGCCGACACAGTCACCGCGAGGATGCTCGTTGCAAGCATTCCGCCCCGCCCCGCCCCGCCTCGTGTCATCCGCTCCGCGGCTGCCCTCTCGGCCTTCATCACGCCGCAGCAGAGGCGCATGCAAAAGCTAAAAATAGCCGTCGCGGAATATCGCATACAAACAGAAAGAGCTCCAGCTGGGAAAATGCGATAGTCGCACCAGTTTGGCCTTTGCTCGGTCAGTCCCGGGGGGCTGGCTCTCCCGTTCCGTCTCCATACACATTTTCACGCAAGTTACATCATGGTTGGTCCAGTTCCGTCCACACAACAATGTCTACTGAAATTTTCATTAACATATTTTTTCCTGTCAATATTTTTTTTGGTGCGTCTTGGCTGAGGTGAGGACGTTCTTTACGGTTACACAACAACAACAACAACAACAACAACAACAAAAAAGTTTCTCTGATCCGCGGTTACAGCTGGGCTGCCGGCATCGGCCGCCAAAACAACGGAATGTTTGTGAGTCGCAGCCGCAGTCAGGCTGTCAGACAGCACACGTGTGGCTGCACGTGTCTGTCGGCGATGCCCCCCCCCCCCCCTTCCCCCCTCCGCGCCACACTGCGGCGCGACTCGCGGCCTATGCTGACTCACACGGAACGTAAGCCGTATGTCACGTGACTCGCAGCGCAACTTTCGCTCTGCACTTTTCTTCCCCGTCGCACCTACACTATCATCATCAGCTCGGGCGGCGGCGAGGGCAGGCCCGCATCGAAACTGTCACCGTTCTGCCGCCAACGTTTCGAAAACCGAATTGGGACTCTTAATTTTGGCAGCCGAGTTGTGGCACGCCGGCGAGTGGAAAAAGAAGTCCAAGCGTGTTTAAAAACGATTTTCAAGAAAAGGTCAAAGAGTGTGCACACTCAGTCCAACCACACCCTACACCTTGACTCCGGCTGCTCTCCCCTTACTTGCTCAATCACTCGCATGTCCACTCAATATTTGCAAAACCTTAAGTCCCCACTACCCGCACAGCCCCCTTGCAGATCTGGGCGCCTGCAGCATGCAGGGTAGGCAACATCCCATGTTCCACACTTCAGCGTGGTGCGGCGTTGCCTACCCGCCGGACGACAGGCGCTCGGAGAAAAATGGGATTTAGTGCGGCATGCGGATTCACTTTCCACTTCCAGCGGAGCGCCAGCATCGCGGAGTCCGGCACACTGACTCACTCACACTCACGCGCGGGCCAACGTGACGGGGCACCAACAAACACACACACACACCTCGCGAGGTTCCCGGCGCGCGCTCAGCAGCGGGACGGGCGCCAGCGCGGCGTGGACGGCGAGCTCCTCGTCGTGGTGGTGGAAGCCGCTGTCACGGTGGCGGTACGGGAAGGCGACGGGCACCCCCGGCGGCGCGCCCAGGCCCAGGATGGGGTGGCGCTCCTGCAGCGGTGAGCTCTCCGTCACCATGGCGACGAGCAGACGACGCGAGCGCGTCCACGATACGTACAGTGCCGGTGCGCCCGGCGTTCGAGTTCGAATGTTGTGGCCCGGCGATAGGGAGCCCCTTTTATAACGTCGGCCGCTTGGGCGGGGCGGGGCGGGGCGGGGCGGGGCCGCGCGGGCCGGGCGCGGAGGAAGGCCGGCGGAAGGGGCAGGGGGGGGCAGGGCCGACCGGCCGGGGCGGCTGCGTGACCGCGGCCTGTCGCCGTCGCACTCAGGGGCCTCCAGGGGGAGCAGGGCCGACAGAGCCAAGAGAGCCAAGCAGAGCGACGAGGCGCGGCGGAAAGATGCCGTGCCGGTGCGGTCCGGGACCGACGGGGGACGGGCCGACGGACAGGGAGCCGGTGGGAGGGGCGCAGGGTGGGGGATGGGGGTCACGTTCCTCCGCGCACTCCGCGCGGCCGCGGCTCCTCACGTGGACTTCGGCGTGGCGCGGCGTGGCGTGGCGTGGCGCGGCGTGGCGTGGCGTGGCGGGCGTGGCGTGGCGTGGCGCGGCGCAGCGTGGCACGGCACTGGAGGGGTCGCAACTTCAGAAGCCGCTGACAAGAGAATTCCGGGCGGGCTGCGCTGCGCCGGCACCACGCTGTAGGCACCTTGCCTTGGCGTGCCTCGGCTGGCGGGTGAGGGCGGCAGGCACGTGTCTGTGCAGCGGGGCGTCCCTGCGACGACGCGACGACGCGCGGTGTGGGGCGAGCTGCTGGAAAGGCGGGGGTGTCTGTTCGTGCTGCTAGAGCCGGCTAGAGCATAGAGCGGTTGAGAAGGTCGGCGTTGCGCCGCCCGCCGGACTTATCCCTGCCACTCGCTTCCCGCTGATCCGACCTGACCACAGTCAACACAGCAGTTTTTACTGCCTCGTGACCAGCGTCGATCCCGCGAGGCCCGCTGGCCGCGGGCTGGCCAACTTTTATTTGAACTGCAGTGGCAGTGCTACTGTCCGCGCGACAAACTGCCACACATTCGCAACTCGCTGCAATACAGCCCTGAAAACAGAAAGAGGAGGGGGGGGGGGACTGCATCACATGTATCGCCACACTGCAAGTGAAACGTCGCCACCACACTGCTAACTTCAGATAAGACTGTCACGATCGATCGTCGCGACGATCCTGACACGTCACGGAGAAACGATGCTACTGTTACTTCCCGGACGCACTTTTCTGCATGCAGTACAATCGTTACGACACCCCAATTTCGTGTGGATTGCCATTTTTCAAAAGTCATGCCAGGTTTTATGAACGAGTAGTGCTAAAGTCCTGCCGTTCCATCCCCACTATGAACCAGCAGTGATTCGGGGCACTGTCACTGTCCGGGGGGGGGGGGGGGATGCGGACGACGCACGAAGCGCTATCGGGCGCTCCCCGCCGGTCCCCGCCGGTCCACGGTGTGGATTTATGACGGGCTGCCGCGGCGCTACGTGGTGGCCGTGATGGCCTGGCGGGCCGGCGAGGCGATGGCCGCGGACACGTGACCTGGCCGCGGGCCGCGGTGACGCGCCACACGTGTCTGGCGGTATGTCTCGCGGTGTAGTCGCACGCACCGAGCGCACCGAGCGCACCGAGCGCACTGTACGCACTTCGTGACGCAAACCGGGCCGGCATCCCGGCGACACTATTCCCGGCCCTTGTCCGGCCCCCACAATGGCAATGGCATCGCTTCCTCGCCCTGCACAGCTGACTCATTCCGAGAGCCGTTCTCGTCGCTCTGTCTCTCTCGCACCTATAGGAGTCATCCCATGAGTGCGAGAGAGACAGCGCGCCGGGAGTTCCGCTCGGAATCAGCCTGCTGGTGGACGGGCATGGACTTGGAACACCGTGACTTGGAAGGAGTACGATCAGTCCAAGAAAGAACTTTGTTCGAGTCTACAGACGAATACGAATGCACCCCTCCTACAATTGTGCGTCGGAGTCAAAGTGCACGCGGCAGGCCAGCCGGGCCAGCCGCCATTTTGCTCCAGCGCTGCCCGCTTAGCATGTCCGTATAACCGTGCAGTTTGTCTGGCGCGGCGAATCGTTTGGCCGCCCGGCCGCCACCGGGAGGGCCACGCTGCCTCCGCCTTCGCCTTCGCCACGTGCCGAGGGCGGCGGAGGGCTGTGATCGACACCCAGGACCAAGGCGACCAAGGCCGCGCCCAGGCGTGCCGGGCGCCCCTCGCGCGTTCGCGGAAACACCGCCAAGCCAAGAAATCGGGTGCGGTGGGTCGGAACCCCTCATGCGTTGGCATTGGCCGTGTCGGGGAAGCTACAGTACATCGCACGTCAGGTGCGATGTCACACGGCATCACACCTTTCGTCACACGGCATCGCACCTTTCGTGCATGTCATCATAGCAGTGAAGTGGGGTGAAGTGGGGTGTCGTCGCGCTCCGGCCGCGGCAGTCTCGCGCCCGGGTCACGTGCGCAAGCTGCGCAAGCTGCGCAAGCGAGGCGGGAAGGCGGGCACGGCGGGCAAGTCACCCCACGGGCGTTTTCCACGCGGTCACATGCCGGCCGGCCTGTCACATGTCCACGCCGCCACGCCGCGCCGCGCGCACGCCCATCGGGCACGCCGACACCTATCTCGTGTCCACCGGGACGGGGGCACCGCGGGCGTGCCGCCCGGCAGGCTCGTTCCGAACGGTCGGTCTCTCTCGCACCCCCACGGCCCCTACGGAGCGCGCCGTGAGTGCGAGCGAGGCGGAGAGACGACAGCGCCGGCAGCCTGCAGTGCCGCGCCGCCCTGCGCCGCCCGCGGCCGAAATCCGCAGCGGCGATGACGCACCGCGGGGCCCGCGGGGGCAACGCACCCGTAAGGCGCGATTCCACAGCGGAAGTGGAGGGGGCGGGCGAGGGGCGAGCAATGGATTTCGTTCTAGACCCCGCGACCTGACCATTGCACCCAACCCTAACGGAAACAAAACAAAGCAGGCGAACGCAGGTGTGTGCACTAACATCATCATAAAATCAGGCTAGCAGGCAGGCAGGCCAGACAGAAGTGTGAACAGCACCCAATCATCCAGTGACATACACTCCCAATTAAACGATGCATGCATCAGCTTGCTCTTCGATGGTCATTGCTTCAATTTTGGAAGCGAGATATACTCGACGTCGCGCCACGGCCCCCGTCCGTATTGACACAGTGTTGTTATCAAGGCCCCGGCCAGCCGGATGTGTTGTAACCCTGTCGAGGCAAGCCGCACAGCCCAGCCGCCCCAGCCCTGCCGCCCCAGCCGCACCGCGCCACAGGGAGCTACTTTTCCATTCTTCGCTTTCGCGTGCCGAGCTTCGCTCCTCGCCCGCGGGGATAAATAAAGAATGATAAAAGTTGCCTCCCCTTTCGGACCGCAGACAGCTCAGACAGCTTTGACGAGCCCGCGACAGACCAAAGGACCAAAGCGGAGGCAGTGGAGGCAGCGCCAAGGGGGAGGGGTGGGCCGGCCGGGGCGGGCGCTGTCCACGCTCGTCCACTGCTTGGCCGCTTGGCCACTGAGAGGGGGGGAGGGGGCGGTGTACAAGGGAGCTATTCCTGGTCGCCCTGGCCGACGTCACGTGCCGTGGCCTCAACGGGCAGCAAACACACACACACACACACACACCACACACACACACACACACACACACGATGGGGAGGGGTATTTAGTTATCAACTCCGTCTCGGTGCTTACCCGTGACAACTTCCGCTTGTGGAAGTACTCATCGTCCTCGCTGTGCGCCGTGGAGAAGTTGAGGTTCCTGCAAAGGACAGGGAGAGGCGTTTAGCGGCGTGGTGGGGGGCTGCGGAGGCTGCTTCCGAACTGCGTGCTTTCGTCGGTCCCGTCTCTCTCGCACTCATAGGTAAGGAAAGGGCGTGAGAGAGACCGAGCGACGAAGCACACTGCTGCGGGGCCCTCACGTTTGCAGCTTCCAGACGAACTCACCCCTCGCAGTAGTGGAAAATGCTCTGGTCCTCGGGCAGGCGGCCGCCGGCCTCGGAGCTGGGCCCCACGGGCACGTGGACGGCGTGGCCATGCTCTGGTTGCGGAGTTAGCCTGCAAAACGCCAAACATAGCCAGTTATGTCATAGAAGCGACTTCCGCCACTTGGATGGGGCTTCGGGCCCTCGGGCCGTTGAGGGGTGTCCACGGTCCACAGCACGTGAAACATCAAACGCGACTATTTATAACTCTAGAGTAGCCTGAAGTGCAGAACAATTGTGTTGGAGTCTGATACAACCGTGAATCAAGTGTGCCATTTTGGCGTCATGTCGAAACCAGCCCCTAAATGCTCGTTTCCGGCACGATATTCCAGGGCGACTGATGGCGATGCCTGACAAAACTCTCCAATTTGCGGGGCCGGCGGTCTCGCCGGTCGCGTGCAGTGCGAGTTCGGAGTTCTGGAAATCGCCCCACCCCCACCCTCTCTGCCTCTCTGCCTTTCTGCCCGCCACCGAAACAAGCTATCGACGATCGCTTAGAGGGGCGGAGGCGCCACCTTCCGCTGCCTGCATACGCGATCGCGCTGGACAGTGTGGGCATCGGGCCCCGTCTCCGCATGTGGCATTTTAAGCGAAAATTGGCTCGAGCTCAGCAGTGCGCTTGACTAACTTCTTGCACACCGACCACTCACTGTAAACTGACTAGAAGGGCAGTCATTCGCCCACCCCTTTACTGACTGTAATTTATCAATTTTCAGAAGCCCCTTGCATCCTGACCCCTGCGTTCTCCTGTGGCCCTTACAGCCACGTAGGCCTACTACCGCTATCCCCTCCCCTTCTCCTCCTACCCCTATTCAGTTCGAATCCAGATCCAACCCTTATCAGACCCATACGCACGCCGGTCCACTTTCATATTTCCCGCGAACCCATTTCCGGCCGCGGCCCCGGATCTGGCACGACCCGACAGCGCCCAGCGGCTGGATGGGATAATGCTTTCGGGGCCGAAATCGAGCATCGGGCGAACCACATTCACGGCAATAACGTTAAATGGCTGGCGCTCTGACCGGCAGTCCGCCTCTCTCACACTCGTGGCACTCCTCGCGTAGGCGCGAGAGAGACAGCGACGCAACGCTGATCGGGGAATCAGTGTGCTGCCTGCGGCCGCATCGTAACCGGGCCAGAGGGATTGCTTTCAGGCGGCATTTGGCTGGGTCAGGGTTGGTGTTCCAATGCCCATTGTGCCCCACGCCCGCGTCCCCTCCCCACCCCCTTCCGGCCCCTCCCCCTCCCCCCGAATCTGGGTGGAGCGCGTGCGGGGGTGGGCGGCCGGGACTCGGAATGGTGCTGCGCGCTGCGCACAGGCCATATCAATTTTCGGATAACTTTGGCCCCCTTCCAGTGGCGTGGCCCCGCCTTTTCGCTTCGCTCTGCTGCTAGTGTCGGGTAACACGGCACAAACGCATTTTTGTTCCGGGCGTAGCAAGCGAGAAGAGTCTGATCCACGCCAGCGTGTCTCGGAGGCGCTTTCGAGGCGAAAAAACCAACACACTACCTTTCCTGTCAAAAAGTCCACTCATAGACTTTGATGAGGTTTTCCACACTCTTCACAGTGTGCCACGTGAGGGTCGGCAGACCGAGGGGACCGAGGGGCCGAGGGCCCTGCCGCGCGCACGTTGCTCGAGTAGTGTTTTGATTGGTGAACTTTGGGCGGCGCGGCGGGACGCGGCGGGCCGCGGCGGGCGGGCACCCTTCCCGCGTACACGTTGACGTTTCCTCCCGAACACGTGACCAGGGCGCGCTCCAGCCCGGCCTGGTCGTTTGTCTACGGGGCAGTGGTGACAGAGTTGATGAAGGGCTGGAAGCGAACCCCCGGATCCCGGATCCTCCCCACGCTTTTCACTTCGTGTGGCGTGGCTACTGCCGGCTACTGCCAGGGTTCGAGTGCGGTCGTGCGGCCCGGCCAAGGAAGAGGAGCGTTCCGATGACGTCCGCTAACGTCCACCATCGTTCGCCGTGACGCATGCACTGCTCTTGGGAAATAGCGGACAGTGGCTAGGACAGCCGTCTGGTTTCAAGGAAATTCTGGACTGGCCGTGGCCGTTGCCGTGGCCGTTGCCGTGGCCCTCACGTGGTCGGCGAGGACCGAGGGACACCGTGGGGCAGGCCAAGATCCGGTTTGTGGGGTCTGACCGGGACGGAGGTGGGCGTTTGGCGGGTCAAGGAGGCGAGGTACTTCGACTAGCGCTACGCGAGCTTCGTCACCGGCACCGCGACTATACACAGCGAGAAAAGACTACGGAAAGTATTGTTTATCGACACACACAGTGCCTCTCCGAATATTTGAATAAGGAGTAGTTTACACTGGGTGCGTGGTTTGATCCAGAATTAGAGTCGATCTTTCGATCTGTGGGCCGCCGCGCTGCTGGACTACGACCAGGATAGGAGGGGGGAGGGGAAAGCCCGAGGGAGGGGAGGGGAGGTAGGGGGAGGGGGTAGAGGGAGTCACATTGGAGTAAACGTGACTCCACGGCCGCGCCTCTTCGCGTCTGGAACCATGCCATGCCGTGCCGTAGGCAGCGGGCTGCGGTCACGCCCTCCTTCTCCTCGGCGCTGGTGGCAGGCCGGCCCAGGCTGACCGCGCGCCTGCCAGTTCTGCCCGTCAGCCCAGTGCTAAATGGAATGTACTGCCCGTGCCCGTGCCCGGGACTGGGCTGGGCTTGGCCGGCCTGGGGCGCCAAGCAAACCGCCGAGCCGAACGCCACACTGAGAAGCCGAACGCTGTTTAGAACTCTTCGGCAGTTTGTAGGCCGAGTGGCAGGCCGGAATGGGCAATCCTCGCGACAGAGGCCTGCTTGGGGGTGGCAACGCGTTGCAACGCCGCCAGGGCCTCTAGGTTCAACGTCATCGCCACTATCGCACCAAGTCGGCAACAGCGTGGAATTGGAGTGGCGATATCACGACGCCGGTTCCGCCTCGACTCGAAAATGGCCGAGCCTTGGCCGAGCCTTGGCCGAGCCTTGGCCGAGCCATGATGGACCAAGTGTGCCGGCACAGCTACGCAACAAGTTTCCAGCGTCTGCTGGCCAGCTTGGTGCGTGGATCCTGCCTGGCTGGATCCTCTTGGGGTGTCAGTGGCCCAACAAGAGTAACACACGCACCAGTAAAGGAAACCACGAACCAAGTTACAGCTTCATTTTAGTACCACGAAACCTGCCTGCTGTCATGGTGCTGGTGGTGGCGGGCAGGGGGCCCCGGCCCGGGGCTGTGCCTGGGGTGGGCGGCGTCGTCCCAGTACGTCGGTGAGGGCTGCTCCATGCTCTCGCCGTAGGTCGGGACATGGGTCCGGCGAGAGAGAGCGTTGGTGGGGCGGGTCGGGGTGGGTCGGGGTGGGTGGCACCCCCTGGTGGGCGTGGCGGGGCGTATCCAGGTGCCCGCGCCACGTCAGCGCGCGTCAACGCTCCAGCCGCGGTTCAGGGTGAAGCGAAACAACACTAAAACACACCCGCAGGTCCGGGGTTCAAATCCCGGTGATAGCACACAATATAACCCGCGAAACGTGACTGCTGCACACTGCGCTCGCACGACTGGCCGGCACAACACGGCGGGTTTCCGTCGACTGAGTGGCCGGCCGCGCCGCCCCGCCGCGCCCCGCTCGCCCCGCTCGCCCCGCCGCCGAGCCCCACGCCGCGATCCACGTGCCGCGCGGCCGTGACGTCAGCTCACGCGACGAGCATGTGTTCTGGGGACGCCCCCTCCGCCCCGCGCGCCCCGCCGCGGCCCGGCTCACGTGGACGGCAACGCGACGGGCGAGCCGAGCCGAGACGAGCCGGGCCAAGCCGGTCCCAGCCGCACCGCGCGGCACAGCGGCACAGCGGCACAGCGGCAGCTAGAGGCGGAAAGGGGAAGGGAAGGGTAGGGGCAGAGGGAGTCAGACCCGCGCAATTTGAACGACGGCATGGTAATGCAGGCGGCGCTCTGCGTTCTGCGACCCGACGCGGGGAATCCTGCCAACCCTGGCCGCCCTGGCCGCGGAGGACGTACACAAGGAGCGGAAGCTCGTGCCCTCCCCTCCACACACCTGTTCAACAACACTGGGCGCGCCACTGACATACTTGTCGACGCCTCCCCGGCGTGGTGCGCCGCGTGCCGCGAGCTGCGTGCCGCGAGCTGCGTGCCGCGAGCTGCGTGCCGCTAGAGGCCTCCAGTGGGGGAGAAACGCGGACTCTGTCGCCTTCATCTGACCGAGAGGTCCTCTCATACTCGTGACTTCCGGCCCCGCGGGGAAGCGGGGGGAGAAGGGGGAGCAGCAGACGCTGTCCTCCCTAACCTCACTTTCCGTCTGTTTTGTCGCACTGTAGCATGCTAAACCTAATTTCGCATGCTTATGAGTGTTTTAGAGCTTTGATAAGTTGGCCGAATCATATCGTACAAAAGTGGTGCATAATCAATTCTGATTTCAAATAATATGATAGCTTTAAGTCGCGGGGTCGAGGGGGCCCTGTGGAAGAGGGGGAGGAAGGGTGGGGGCCTTGGCCCGGGGCCGGAAACGACTAGTATGAGGGATTACACGTAGCATTTCTGGTCCCCGCGTTTCTCCCACTCTGGAGGCCTCTACAGTCTGTCTCAGGTCGGAACGAGCCTGGAGACGGTCGCGTTGTTGCAGCGGTAGTGCGGCTACCTGCTATTGAGGGTGGCAGCGGCCTGTGCCGAACCCCCGCTGCGAAGGGTCTGTCCCTTTTCATTTCAGAGGTGTTGCTGCAGTTGCTGAGGAGGCAAGTGAACCTCGCCAGGCTCGTTCCGACCTGAGACAGAGTGTACGTGCCGCGAGCTGCGTGCCGCGAGCCGCGTGCCGCGAGCTGCGTGCCGCGAGCCGCGTGCGCGGTCAAGGACCCGAAGATCGCGGCCAGCCGAGGGGTGACCCACCGTAAAATTTTGTGTACAATGATTGTGTGAATGTGCAAGAATGTGTAAGATTTCTGGCGCTATTGCCACACTTGTTGCCTACTTACAGGCGTTTTTGCCACCTGAATGTGGAATGTGGTCAAATTTTGTACAATGAATGTGGGAAGCTGTTCCCCCCTCGCGGCCAGCGGCCACAGTGAACGTCCCCAGTGCATCGGCCAACGCATTTGAGCATATTCTCAAAGTCACTCTGCCTTCACTAAATTACATACAGAGTGGTGTCCCTCCCCCGTTCCTTTGTTCCCTCTCACCCGATCTTTGCCAGGTTGCGACCGCCTAGGGTAGGAGGCCCGCTTTAGCGTGATTTGGCTTTATCGCACGCCTGTACAACGTCCTGCAAAATAAAACGTCGCAGCGTCACCGCGGAACGGGTCGGCGCGATCGCCCCGCCCGCCGCCGCGCCCCGCCGTGCCCCGCCGCGCCCCGCCGCGCCCCGCCCCGCCGCGCCCGCCGCGCCCCGCCGCGCCCCGCCGCGCCTGGCCCGACATGTGCAGCGTTGCAGCCGCGGCGTCTCCCTCCAGACCAGCATGTTACACTCTAAAAAAAATCAGTACAGAATTTTGTAACATGGTTACGCAGCTTTTTCAATAACATGTGTTACAGAAATTTGTATCACGATGGATACAATTTTTTTCTTTGTAACTTGGTTACAGAATTTCGTAACGGTTACAAAATTTGTAAACAGTCGTTATTCTTCCAAATCAAGCTTCAAAATGAGAATTTTGTTCGAACGTAGTCTCCGTGGGTCTGATTGAAGGTCCTTATGCCATCCTTCGAGTCACAACTTTCCCAGATGTACTCTGAGAAGTCGGGAATCGAACCTCAAACCTTGGAGGAACAGGGGAGGAGAAGTAGGTCGAAAATGCAGACCTAATTGGTGCAGGTTCGCTAGGCTACGGCTGATTTCAAAAGGGTCACGGGCAATTTTTTTTGAATACAGAAATACTTGAACTAGTGGAAGATCAACTTAAATTTTGAGAGAAAAAATCCTAAATATAAATAATTTGCCGTAAACTGCCGTTCGGAGCCGTGGGCCGATGTCTGTCGCTTCTAGAGCTTCCACCATTCGCCGTTGGCCACGGAGGGCGCTCTTGGCGGCTACCTTACTGACAGTTTTCATTTATTTTGCGTTGTATTTGAAAAGATTCTACTTATTTGTGTAATCTTCCACCACTTAAAGCTCTAAAGAACCCACGGCAATACTCTGTTTTGGGGCTCACGCGTTTAGTTTTCACTAGTAGCATG
>NW_023144621.1:7646800-7781187 GCF_012932325.1 Thrips palmi | reverse complement strand
GGGTCGGGGTGGGTCGGGGTGGGTGGCACCCCTGGTGGGCGTGGCGGGGCGTATCCAGGTGCCCGCGCCACGTCAGCGCGCGTCAACGCTCCAGCCGCGGTTCAGGGTGAAGCGAAACAACACTAAAACACACCCGCAGGCCCGGGGGTTCAAACCCCGGTGATAGCACACAATATAACCCGCGAAACGTGACTGCTGCACACTGCGCTCGCACGACTGGCCGGCACAACACGGCGGGTTTCCGTCGACTGAGTGGCCGGCCGCGCCGCACCGCGCCGCCCCGCCGCGCCCCGCTCCCCCCGCCGCCGAGCCCCACGCCGCGATCCACGTGCCGCGCGGCCGTGACGTCAGCTCACGCGACGAGCATGTGTTCGGGGGACGCCCCCTCCGCCCCGCGCCCCCCGCCGCGGCCCGGCTCACGTGGACGGCAACGCGACGGGCGAGCCGAGCCGAGACGAGCCGGGCCAAGCCGGTCCCAGCCGCACCGCGCCCGGGCACAGCGGCACAGCGGCACAGCGGCAGCTAGAGGGGGAAAAGGGGGAAGGGAAGGGTGGGGGCAGGGGAGTCAGACCCGCGCAATTTGAACGACGGCATGGTAATGCAGGCGGCCTCTGCGTTCTGCGACCCGACGCGGGGAATCCTCCCAAACCCCTGCCGCCCTGGCCGCGGAGGACGTACAAAAGGAGCGGAAGCTCGTGCCCTCCCCTCCACACACCTGTTCAACAACACTGGGCGCGCCACTGACATACTTGTCGACGCCTCCCCGGCGTGGTGCGCCGCGTGCCGCGAGCTGCGTGCCGCGAGCTGCGTGCCGCGAGCGCGGCCGCGAGCGCGTGCGGGGGGGTTCAAGGGGGGACCCGAGACCCCGGGGCCCCCCACCCGGCCCCAAGTGGGACGCCCCAGTGCATGGGCCAACGCTTTGAGCATATTCTCAATCACTCTCCCTTCACAAAAAGGGGGTGTCCCTCCCCCTTTCCCTTTTGTTCCCTCTCCCCGATCTTTCCGGGTTGCGACCGCCTAGGGTAGGGGGCCCCCTTTAGCGTGATTTGGCTTTATCGCACGCCTTTTCACCGTCCTGAAAAATAAAACGTCGCAGCGTCACCGCGGAAGGGGTCGGCGCGATCCCCCCCCCGCCGCCGCGCCCCGCCGCGCCCCGCCGCGCCCCGCCGCGCCCCCCCGCGCCCCGCCCCCCGCCCCCCGCCCCGCCGCCCCCCGGCGCCCCGCCGCGCCTGGCCCGACATGTGCACTTTGCAGCCGGGCGTCTCCCCCCAGACCAGCATGTTTCAGCGGTTCACGTCACGTGTCTCGGACTGTCACGTAGTCCGCCGCGGACAAAGTCGCATGTACGACCAAAACACAAAACGGTGGCGCGGACCAGGAGCACGTCTCCCGCCGCGGCGCGCCGCCCCAGTTCACAGGAAAACTGAACCGGGCGGCCAACGACCGCGCATCCGCTCTCCGCCCTGCCGGACCCGTGCTGCCGCGTGCACCACGTGCTGCGTTCAAGAAGGGAAATGTCTTGAAGGCTTGCGGGGCGCGCGGCACTTTGCTTCCCAGCGGTATCGTCTGTGAACATGCGTGACAGACCCCTGCAGCCCTTAGTCCTGCTGCTGGAGCCACTGGAGCCACTGGAACGCGCCCCCTGCCCCCACCCCCTCCCCTGTTGACGCTTATCACTCTGGGCGTCCCGTTATTTGCGTCCGCCCCATCCCTAGCCCCATCTGGCCGCGTCTCCTGCGCGCTGCTTCCGCGCACAGTGCCCCCGTCTCTGTTCCTCTCACGGGGCGGCCCAGGGGCGGGAGAGAGCTGGAACCAGGTAGGACACTTTGGAACGAACCCGGCGCGCGGGAGCCCTGGTCCCCACTTGTCCCCACTAGTCCCCACCACCAAGCACCGCGACTTGCAGACTTGCAGTGCCGGCACGTGTGCTGCACGTGCGCCACCGACTCGCAGAGACCGTGCAACCGAACTGATAGGGGACTTGGGTTCGAAGAAGTCGCGTCGCTTGAGAAGTCCCACGAGACCAACCTAGGAGCCGTCCCCACCGCGTGACACCACCACCGTTGCCTCGACCTCATAAGAGGTTACCTTTCCGGCCTTGGCGCAGGGCGGCAGGGCGTTGGAACGCCCCCGGCGCTTCGGCCTTCGGGTCGAGTACCGCGCAACGCGTTGGCCGAGCCATAGTCAGCCTTAGTAGTGCACTGGGGCCGAACGGCCGAACGGCCGAAGGCTCCGATTCATTCGGTTTGGCTTCGGGCCTGCGGGTCGTCGGACCCAAACATCCAGCCCGCCTGGCTGCCTGCTCGGTCGGACTGAACTCCGCCGGCCGGGCCGGCAGCGTGCCGGGCAGTGCCGGGCTGCCGAGTGTTTACCGGCCGCGACTCGTGGTCCAAAACGTGACGCCTAGCTTGGCCCCGCCCGCCGCGGCCACGCCACGCCTCTCCCGCGCGGCCGCCAGCGACCGCCTCGTGTTTTTCCACATCGCCGGCCCAGTCACGTGCAGCCCCACGCTGGCGCCGCGGCGAGTATGAGAAACGCGGCCGTCACGTGCAGCCCCACGCTGGCGCCGCGGCGTAGTATTAAAATTATCCAGTCACTCTGCAGCCGGCCACGCAAATGGCGCCGCGGCGACGTATGAGAAACGCGCTTCTCCGTCAGCCCTACTATGCGGCGCCGATTTACGGCGACTGATGGAAAACTGACTCTAGCGTCTCTTGCCCGACCAACATGCCTCCCGTGGTCCCCTCCTCTTCCTGCCGGCCAGCACGGCGCCCCACGTGGCGCGCGGCTTGAGAAGCGGCGTCCTACCGCAGAAGACCGCCCCGTTACGCAGAAACGCCCGAGCAAATTAATTTTTAACGCTCTTTCTCTTCTACCTGATATCGGCGATTTTACAGTCGAACTGAAGGTAAAAGTCATTGACATGCAGCGTCTTTTGTTCCCGCACCAGTACAGGGGCGCGTCCCGTGGTCCCGCCTCCCTCCCTCCGCACCTCCGCACGCAGCGCAGGGCACACGGCGGCGCACGCAGGTAGCGGTGTTGCTGCGGCGGCTGAGGAGGCGGGTTCGGGAAGCCCGTTGCGGGGCGACCGGGACCAGACCGGGACAAAGGACGACTCACGATGACCCCGACAGCCAGCCTGCAGCCCGCTGCAGCCACAGCCAGCACAGCACAGCGCGTCAGCACTCCGTCCAGAGACTTCGACGAGGACGGCCAGCAGTTCCTCCCTTGCCGCCAACTGGGACGCGTCTCGCTTCCATCCTCAGCGTGCTTCATCTGCATCCCGGCTTCGTTCAGCGTCCCTGAGGTAAGATACACAGAACTAGAAGTCAGGAATGACCCCGTCCCCGGTGTCTCCGCGAGGGGGGCCGATGGCCAAACGGCTGGAACAAAAAAAATTCAAACATTGGTACAGAGACTGGTCATTGACCAGGCCCGGCTACGGCCCGATTCAACCCGACCCGCGACATTGCCTGTTTGCCTACTGCCCTGATCAGCTCGGAAAACACGACTTCTCGCCATGTGGAACGCCGAAGGCAGGCTGTGCTGTGGGACCGGTCCCCAAAGGACCCCCGCCGCCCCCCCCCCCCTTTCCCGCTGCGCCTGCCTGTCCGCCGGGGTGCGTACGCGCTCTACCTGCTCTAGCATTGTCTCTGTCGCACCTTGCAGAGGCAGGCGGCGCAGACGGAGAGGGCAACTGTCGACATCTGGGATGGCTATTCGGACGCTACCCCTGGCTCCGACGAGGAGCCGAAACCACACTGTGCACCGGGTCAGCCGGCAGCAAAGTGCACAAGTGAAAATATGCTAAAAGGTGCACATTTCAGGAACTAAGTGCCAATTTGAGGCGCGCGGATTTACTTTAAACCGATAAAGATTATCTGCTAAATAATTGTCAAAATTAATTCTCAACTTCACACAATTTCTAAAAAAAAAAAAAAAAAAAAAAAAACACTTTTAGAACATTTTAAAACTTTGTATCAGAGATTTTGTATCCCCAATCCTGTTTGGCTTGGCCTCAATGGGGCTGGTGTGGGAAAGGCCACTTGACCGGATCCAACTTCCACGAGCAGGTCTATGGCAATATAATGCCATTTTGAAAAAAAAGGCACTGGGAATTTGAAATCATGGATACAAAATTTTTCAATTTATGTACCAAGTTTGAATTTTTTTGGCTCAACCGTTTTTGAGAAATCGTGAACAGTGTTTTTATGGACCTACTTCTCTTTGTTAACTGACAACTCTTTTTGCTGTTCCAGGCAGTAAGACTCCGCGTGGCAAGTTTCCGCTAACGCCCCACGACATAAGCTACAACGGATCGCGAGTACTGTACGAGGGTGGGACACAACATCCGACTGCCGCAGCCCTGAGGGCTCACCGAAGTCACTACAGAAGATATCAGTCGCGCATTGGTTTTAACAGGAAGGTTGGTCAAGCTGCCCACCCGAGGACGCTGTTCCGTATCACGCAAATATGCCGTTTGAATGTAGTTATTGTTCGAAGACGTGGCCCAGCGCATTTGCCCTGAAGACACACTTTCGAACTCACACGGGGGAAAAGCCATTTGAGTGTCCAGTTTGCAAGAAAAAGTTCAGTCAATCTAGCAGCATAGGAACGCACCTTCGCACGCATACAAGGGAAAAGCCGTTTGAGTGCACTGTTTGCAAAAGAAAGTTCTCCACGAATTGTTCGCTCAAAAGTCACCATTCTATCCACAGAGAAGAAAGGCCATTCACGTGCGCAGTTTGTAAGTTTGCCTTCAAGCGGTATAGTGACCTCAAGTTGCACCTTCGTATCCATACTGGCGAAAAGCCGTATGAGTGTTCACTTTGTGAGAAAAAGTTTAGCTCAAGTGGCAACCTTGATAAGCACCTCGTTGTTCACAAAGGGGAGAAGCCATTCCAGTGTACAGTTTGTTCAAAGAAATTTGGACGCGGAGAACACCTTAAAGTGCACCTCCGTACCCATACAGGGGAGAAGCCGTATGAGTGCTCGGTTTGCAATAAAAGGTTTACGACAAGTTCGATACTTTATTCGCACCAGCGCACTCATTCAGGAGAAAAACCATTTGCATGTTCCGCTTGTGAGGTGAAGTTTGTTTCATCGAGTGACCTGAAGAAGCACTTTCGCTCTCATACGGGAGAAAAACCATTTGAGTGTGCGGTTTGTAAAAAGAGGTTTAGTACAAGTGGGAACCTAAAAAATTCACATTCGTATTCATACTGGTGAAGGGCTAATTGTGTGTCCAGTTTGTGATAAAAGGTTTGCTTCGGGTGGATCACTTAAGATCCACCTCCGTACCCATACAGGGGAAAAGCCATTTAAGTGTTCCGTTTGTATGAAAAATTTTACGTCAAGCACCCATCTACGAAATCACTTGCGCATCCACTCAGCTAAAAAGTCATTTGAGTGTTCAGTTTGCGGAGCAAAATTTAAGCATTCCAGTACTCTTTGGAACCACCGCTTTATCCATACAGGGGTACCACCATATAAGTGTACAATTTGTGAAAAAAAGTTTTCCCGAGGTGGTTATCTTAAAATTCATCTGCGTGTTCATACAAGGGAAAAGCCATACGAGTGTTCATTTTGTGAGAAAGTGTTCAGTCAATCTAGCGGCCTTAGAACGCACATCCGCCGCGTTCATACAAAAGAAAAGCCTTTTGAATGTTCGGTTTGTCAGAAGAAGTTTTGCACCTCGGCCGAACTCAAGGTGCATCATCTTCGCATGCATACAGGTGAAAAGCCATTTAAATGTTCAGTTTGCAAGTTAAGGTTTAGTCAGTCTGACAACCTAGAAAAGCACTTACTTAGGCATATAAGGAAACTTTTGCAGCAGTAGCAATCAATTTGAGAATGCGCCCACTCTTCTATAGTGGGAAAGCGAGGGGAAAGCCTTTCAAGGGTTCAGTTTCTACGAAAAAAAAATCTTTCAGTGGAAGTATGGGAATGCATGACTCTTGACGTATCTATTGCACTTTTTGGTTCTTTGGTAATTAGTTGTTCAAGCAATAACGAATGATGCAATCACTACTTCAGAATAAAGCAATGGAGTAGATAGAGTTAATTAATTGTCCACTTGTGTGTATGTGGTAGTTGCATTCTTATTGTGTTTATAAATTTCCGATACATTTTGAAATAAAACAATGTAACACTCAAATCTTTACTTTTATGACTATTTCCCCATCTACTTTCAATCCTAAATTAATTAGAAACACACATATGCCTCTTTAAGAATCAATTTACTTTCCAAACAGAGGTTGTTTTAGTTTTTGAGAGGGCAGTAGCCCTACACTGTTAAAAAAGCCGTACATTTCAAGGAAAAAGGTACGGCTGTACTCACGGTGTACAGAACAACTGTATCCAAAACCCGTGCTTCCCATAAGAGCCCATGTTAAGAAAAACCGTACTCCGTACCACAAAAGTCGAACTGGCTGAGGTTCGGTGGTACCAGGCAAATTGTCTACCAGACTGTGCCTGTACCTTTTCCCGCCGTTGATTTTCTCTACAGTGTACTATCTGGCCGTTTTTCTAGTGACCATTGACCCGTTCCACCGTGATAATGTTGTCGAAAGAGAATGGCGGCCACCTACGTAGTCATTCGCTCGTTTCATCTGGACATCCTGGTCCGAACAAATTTATCAAGCAAGGCATGCAGTTCTTGGGTGACTCCTAGAGTCCTTTCGTGGCTTTTCCTCATGTTTGTTGTCTCAGTCAGCGTGGCCTCACTGTCTCTCTGACACTTTGCTGCCAAACTCGCCGACCAATCTCGGCGTTAGAGCTGCGTTTTTCCGCTTCGATCTAAACTGGCATTTTTTTCCAACCCCTCCTCCCTCAGGCCTCGCGTCTAGCCTCGCGGTGTAGTTCTTGCAGCTCGCCACCCAGTTGTTGCACTGCCCCGCTCTATCGGTCCGCCATCGCCGCGCCGGCCCCCTAGCGAGCCCCAGCGAGCCCCAGCAGGGCCAAGCCCCTCAGTGCCGGAAGCGCGCCGTAAAATGGGAATTCCGCGTCGTAATTGAATATTTATTAGTGTCTTGTTGCCTACCTGACAGGGGCTGCGCTGTGGTCGTTCCGCTCCCCCACTCCCCCCTCCCTGTCCTTGGAACTCACTAACCAGAAGTGGATCCGTACCGCCCGCCAGCCGAATACCTTCAGAAAGAATCGGGAAAAATATAAACCAGCCCCGCTGACAGACGACGGGGGATTACAATCGCATTACTCTCCCTTTCTGTTTCTTCTCAGGGATCGTTTTTCTCTTTTAGTGACTTCTTCCCTTCAACTTCCCTGACCCTCCTCACCCCCCTCACCAGAGGGAGGCCTCCCTCTGCCAAGGTCACCTCAAGGATAGCCCTCCCGCTGCGTTGAGCCGCCTGTGCGCACAGCCGTTGAATTCCCACGGAAACATCTCTGCATTCTATTTCGCACTGCCCCTGCAGCACGGAACGCCACTGCCTGCACCACACCTTATCCCGCCCCGCCCCGCCCCGTCTGTATCTCGCCACCGATCGCTGCGCAGTTCCACCGGACATTAATACTCTCGGCCATGATTGCCAACCTGATTTACCTCAAAGGGGTTTCCCTTTTTGTGTGTGTTTTTCGCTGCGAGGCCAAGGTCGCGACGTCGGCTTGCTTTCGGCTTGACCTTCCTGGCGCTCCGGACAGCGCTTCGCAGCACTGTCTCTCTCGCGCCGCTGCGGGACGCCCTGGCAGTGCGAGAGAGACGGAGGGCCGAAGGTTCGGAATCAGCCTGCTGCGAGGGCGGCTAATGACGACGACGTTCACGGTGGCGGCCATGAAGGCCATGAAGGCCATGAAGACCATGAAGACCATGAAGACCATGAGGGCCGTGAGGGCCTCCGTCTTGGCCCTGCGGCTCCACCCCACTGGTAAGTTTCCTTGCCACTCCAATGGCGCACCATTTTGAACGCCAAAATAGCCCTCTGGTCTCCGAGCGCCCTATCCAGGCGTGCCGCGTCCCAGGCCGCCGCAGTGCCAAATTTTGGTATCCTCTCAGGGAGGGCAATCCGGGCCCGGTGGGCCGAGTTCCGGCATTCAAAGCGGAGTGGCCACTGGAGTGGCAAGGAAAGCGACCCATGGATTTGCAGTGTCCGCGCACCAAGCCACGGAGGAAAGGTGAAATGTCGCCGAGGCGTGACCGCAGTGTCAGCGACCCACCCCGCGCTACGCCGCGCTACGCCACATCGTCAACCCCGCCGCCCCGTCTGGCCATTTGGCAGGCCTGCCAAATGTTGTTTCTCCTTGATGGTGGTCGCAGTGTGGTGGCACGGCAGGGCCTAGGCAGGGCCGCGAGGTGCCGTGCTGAGCCGCGGCCCGAGCTCGCTCCAGTGGACTGAAGAAACGGGTGGGTTGGGAAGGGGGGGGGGGGGTCGAAGCCCCTAATGATGCCGGGTGAACTAGACGTCAGTGACGGATGGGGGATTCGAGGGGGATGGGAGGTTGGGAGGAAGAGGGAGGGCAGGATGGAGAGAAACAGTGCTAATTCTGGCTTTGTTATGACTCACGCGACCCTTTCTGCGACACGTGTCCGACACGTGGGCCGCTTCGTTCGCCGCGTCGTTCGCCGCGTCCGAGCGAATCAGAATCGCCACTCTGTCTCTGTCCCACTCGTGGGGCTCTTCGTAAGGGTGCGAGAGAGACAGCGACAAGGCTAGCTGGCGCGAAGCTGGCGCGCGACTCATTACCGCGCGGAAGGCGAGGGAGATGACGATGGCTATCGGCGATATAATTCACAGCAGAGTGGTCATTTCCTGGCTCGGTCGCCAGCAACCACGGCAACGCAGCAACCTGCGGGCAAAGGTTAACCGGCGGGCTCGAAGGACGGCGACGCCCTGGGGCACTGCTTGGGGCCCTGCAGTCGTTTTAGTCGCCCCGTCTCTCTCACACTCGCATGGCGCCCCGTATAAGTGCGAAGGAGACAGCGTGACGGAAAAGACGCTCGGAATAATCAGTCCGCTCGCAACCCCCTGTCGCAGAGGGTTAGACGGAGAGACCTGTTTGCCCTCCACCGTGGGTGCACTGGGATTCAGGAATGCGTCGCCGCCGCCACCTGTATGGAGGAGAGTGTGCACAAAGTGACTCTGTGTGTGTGTGTGTGTGTGTGTGTGTGTGTGTGCATGTGCATCCATGCATGAAGGTGTGTGTGGGGCTGGCCTGACGAGGGCTGTGTTTACACTTGATTTACATGCTGCACTTGGGGGTGGACGATGGCTGGCCGGCACGCCAAGCTAGCCACGCCGCCCGGGCGGCTAACTCACGGAACACTGCCGATTCCGAACGAGGAGCCATCTTATATATATAGTGCCACCAGCGCCAAAGACTCTGATAACAGTGTCGTGCCACTTAGTTTTGGTGCTGCAGCTTGCCTTTGGCGAAAGACGAACATATTTTTTGTGGCTCTTATACTGCAACGGAAATGAGCCGTCAACTCAACACTGCAAAAGGCACGGCCAGACCGTAGCAATGAGACATACCAGTTACCAACAATTGAACGAGTTTCACACATTTTAAATACTTTTCGTTCGGATGTTTTTTAGGTATTCGAATTTTCTATGCTTACCCAAGAATGACTGGCACAGTCAGAGAGGACATAAAAATAAAGTATGCAACGACAGGAAGTTTAGGGCGACGATTCCTTTTAAAAGATTTAAAGCTGTCGTTGCAGAACAACATACTGGCTGGAGAGTAGGTTCTTCACGTGTTTGCCAGAGGCGAACAGCATCTTCGTCTTCTCCCGGTCGTTTAGCTTCTGCCCCAGGTAAACTAAAGATAAGGGGAGTTAGTAATGTCTGCGATCGTTTTCGGTTTTGGTGGCACTATATAAGTGAGTGCAGTGGTTCAGAATTGCCAATGCCAGCATTGGAACAGCAGAACGGACTTCACCAACATCGCCATGAAGATCCAGGTATGGAGAATCAAGCTGTTTCTCATAATGACATTGATATCGATGATAATGCCGTCTCTAGTGTTAAATTCACGGTATATTGACCTAACTCACCTTACTAATGAAACCTCCAAACGACTGTTTTGATAAAAGCGCATGTAAAAACTTTAAAAATCTTTGTAATTCAATGATTTGGCAATGTCCGTGTCCTTTTGTATACTGAAGGCCAAGGGAACTGCTGAGAGTGGGAACAATGCACTTGACGTGTAATCGGAATAGCTCATATCTTCTTACGGTCGTCAATGCTCCATCTGTTACAGTCCGTGTTTTGTCTGTTCCTGCTCATGGCAGCGATGCTGACAGCAAGCAGGGCCCTTGAGCTCACCTCTAGCTCTCAAAGTGCAGTGAAATGCGTTTCAGGCAAATGCGAAAGTGTCGATCCTTCTGAAACCAAGGGCTTCGGGCTACTAAACATCCCTGCTATCCTCAACGGTGGTGGAAATAAGCCTGGCACCATTAATAATCAAAACGAAAACAAGCAAAACGGTGGTAACACAAACACCAACAATGGCTTCTTTGGCCGCTAATTAGACAGAACGACACAACTCTGACTGCGTTGACGAGGTGTTCCCCTTATCAATGCATTTTTCGGGTCAAAATTTCATGTTAGAATGTCCATTCATTTCCATAGAAAATTATGTTTCAAGTTGATTTAAAGTGTTTTTTTACGAATAAATACCTTTTAAATTCCTAACAAGAAAAAATATTTAAAACTAAAAAAAAAAAATGGGTAGTAATTACTGCAAAAGAAAGTCCCTCCCTCCCAACAAACATTCATTATTGGGCACAGGGCCGCATGCACACTACCCTCGGCAGTCGCTCGGGTTTGCTCGAATGTGTCACGGGGCTTAAGCGCATACATCCGAGCAAAGGACTTCCGGCGCATGAATATGCATTATGCACATGCACAGAATCCCCCAGGTCTACCCACTGTCCTTGCCGGCCACGCCTTACGGTGTCCCGGGCTGGGGCACTACACTGCTCCTCCGCCTACCTCACCCCCCACCCCTGGCCCGGCACTGCTATTAATTTACGGTAACTGCCTCGGCAGGGCCATGTCCAGCAGACTGATTCCGAGAGTCGTTTTCGTCGCTCTGTCTATCTCGCACTCATGGAGCGTCCCGTATGCGAGGGAGACAGAGCGACTCTCGGAATCAGTCCGCAGCGAAGCCAGCGAACCAATAAAGGTCGCGGCCGTGCTTTAGCACTTGCTCAAGCCATGCTTGGCCATGCCCTAGCAGGTGAAGCGCGCTGGGAGGGGCGGCACGCCAGGCACGCCACCCCACAGCACGCAAAGTGCAGTCGCGATGCACCCCGCGGCCCTGTGGCCCTGCGGCTTGTGGGGGTGCAGGTGCAACAACTCAAAGGCAAAAAGCACAGTAAAAGAAAAAAGCTAGCTTGTAAAGTTGCGAGCAGCAGAGAAGATGACGGTAATCTCAAGCTTTCTTTTACATTGTGGTTTTGTGCTCGCTGTTTTGAGTGCACACGCGCACACAGAACTCAGACTTGTCCAAAGAGAGCTGTTTTTTTTCGCGATTTCTAGGATTTGCCGCTGCCGCGGATAATAATGTGCCCAACGCGCCGCCTGAGCCCGGCCGCCAAGCCCCCCAAAGGCGGTGAGATATTGTCGCCGCAGGGCACCGCGCCACACTGTCCGCAGCAAGCCCGCCATGGACGTGTTGCTGCACCGGCACGGCGGCCACCAGGCCCTGCGCGTCCCCGACGAGCTGCCCCAGCTGGTGTACGACATCAGCAGGGAGGTGGGGCGGCCTCGCACGGCCTCGCAAGCCACCACGGCCACGGCCTCGGCCGCCACCACCGGCCTGTGTGTCATTTGCCGGGTTTGCCTGCAGGTTCTCCGCAGGCAGCCAGCCAACATCTACGGCTTCATCGCCGAGTACCTCGAGTCGCTGGTGTCGACGCAGGAGGCGTCTGGAGGTAGGCGGAGCGAAACTCGTAAGAAATATGACGGGAGTTGCACCCCGTCCCCTTTTCTCTCTGCCCAAAGTCACTGGCACGCCCCTGCTCCAGCCCAGGCAGCCCGGCCAGGCTTGGCACATCGCAGCGCGTGCGAGGCGCAAAGATTGTTTGGCGCCCCTGCATTCACTCAGCGCGATCAAGCAATTGAGTGCGCGGGGTGCGGGGGCGACGGAACAGCGCCAGACATGCGACGGCGGCCGCGAGACTGCGTTTGCGACACCCGTGACCGCTATTACGGCAACCGAAACAGGAGCAAAACGCGAACCGCGCGAACCCTTACAGTGTCGTACCTCCGCCGCGGCGAGGGGCAGTTACGCCACACTCCCCGGCGGACCCAGTCACCCGAATAATGGCCGACGCTTCGTGGGCGCTGTTTCGTCCCGGCCGCCAGCCTGTCTCTGTCGCACCCAAACGTGCAGCCCCCCGAGTGCGACAGAGAGAAACCCCACTCGGAATCTGATCGCTCCGCGGAGTGCTGCGTGACGTCGGCGACCCCCGTGGGCGTTGTGGTGCCCGGTGCCCGGCGGTGCCCACTTGCCCGCGAGCATGACCCTCGCCGCCTGCGCCACGCCACCCTCATTTTATTTGTTTTTCGGCTCCGATCACGCCAAGAAGGCCGGCCTTCGCGTCCGTCCAACCCTGAGCCCCGACTTCGGGTCTCGGACTTGTTGCTCGGACTTGGTGCTGACGAGCGTACAGTGCGCGCCCCGGCCAGGGCAGGCCAGGGGCGGGCGCGTCAAATTATGATGAGTGGTGCGGCCGAGTGACCGCAAGGCGCGCCGGTGCGTGTGCGCGGCGCGGGTGGGGGAATGGCGCGGCGCGCAGTAGAAAAACCCGGGGAATGTTTGACTTCCCCGAAACTCGGCGTTGCAAATGCGAATCCTTGCGCCGCGTTGCAGACTGGACGCCACTCCGCTGATTAATGCCTTTCATTCCACCCCGCAGCCATGCGGGACATGATGACGGACTTCTTCGCCGAGTTGGGCGGCGGGGAGACGGCGGCGACCGGCAACGGCCCCGGCGGCGAGCTCGACCTTCAGGAGCTTCAGGAGGCTGCGCAGGGCGGACGGGCGAACCTGGTCGGTGACACGTGCGCGCCTTGGGCGTCTTGGAGGGCTCCACGGAGAAGCCCACAATTTTTCATACAAAAAAAAAAACTGCACGTTTCTAATTTTTTTTCTGCAAAATTGCGTACAAATGTTCCTGCAAAGAAATTCATTTGCAGCAAAGTGACCGTGTGAGGCCCTTGACACCCCTCAGGCCGCTAGGGCGGACAGTGCCTCCCGAAGCCCTTGAGCACGGCGACGGTGACGGGGGCTGAAATTCGCGTGAACGTCGCCCCGACCCGGGGCCAGGCAGGGCGAGTCACGCTGGGTGACAGGCGCGGCTTGCAAAAGACCGCCGAAGCCTTGGGGTGGAGGGTAGGGCCCACGGGGGCCGCGGGGGCCGCGGCCTTAGAGAAAGGTGCCCGTAAAAGCGGGCTGGAGGTCGTTACGCCGTTATTTCGTCATTTTGTTATTTTGTTTGCAATGTCCGCGTAATGAGGGGTTTAGTGGCGGCGCCGTGAAAGGGCTTCCTCCGCGGAGGCAGCGCCATTAGTGGATCGGTGTAGGGGTATTTCACTTTCCGAAGTTTGCAGAACCGTTTTATTCAATTACATTTGAGGACGCAACTTCACAACCCACAAACCTAACTAAGTACACACTTACAAATGCATGCTTGCCATTACACACAAACGCATGCTTTGCCAAGTACACACTTAAAAATGCATACTTGGCAAGTACACACTTACAAACGCATGCTTGACTCCTTATAACTCCATGCTAAGCATAGGCATTTGTAAGTGTGTACTTGGCCAAGCATGCGTTTGTAAGTGTGCACTTGCAAGCATACATTTTTAAGTGTGTACTTAGAAGACAGTGAGGTCTCTGGTGTTTGTTCCTCCAGACATTCGAAGAACTTCAATTTCTCTCACAATTTTTCATCGGAAAAGTATACGAGGAAGGGAGAGGGCAAATGGGGAATGATGCGCTTCTTTCGGGAGCAGGGCCATCGGTCACACTGAAAGGGCCGCGGGATGATTTATTCAGCGGAGTAGGGATGAAGGGAGGAGAAAGGATGGGAGGGGGGGGGGGGGTCGTCTGCCGAGGCGGGGCCTATCCTGTCCACGCGTCACTTTCCCGAGAAAACGTGGACACCGCTCTCACAGTGCGCCCCTAGACGCGTAACAAGACCCCACTGAGGAGGTGGGTGGGGTGGGGGACGACTTTTGTGTCCGTTTACCGAGCAATTTTGTAGCGTCGCATCGCGAGCGTGTTACATTCGTTGCAAGATGGATTTTATACGTCGTAAGAAGATGAATTGTCACCGTTAAGGGAGGGGAAAAGGGGGGGGGGCATGGTTGGATCGTTTAGCAATATGCGAGTTTCATCATCGTGAATTGGATTATGCACTTATTATGCAACTTATAACGCATCCGAAGTAACAAAGCTCATATCGAGGAAAACTGTTCCACCTTCCCTGAACGGGCGAGCACAATTGTTTTCAGTCGCGGTACGCATCGAGATACTGAGAAACTCCCGCTGAATTTCTCACAACGTCACATCCCGAGACCTGCCCTAAATCGCAGCCAGTGTAATAAGCATTCTCGGGGGTGATAAATGGCTCCCATCCCCTTTCGGGGCGGGTGACAAAAGAAAGGGTGAACAGGTACGAAGGGGGGAGGGGGGGGGCAAGGACAGCAGAGGGACGGAGAGGGAGGTCCCCGCGGGGGGCGTTCCCAGCCCTGTGATTAGCCCCCCCCCCCCCCCCCCCTGCGGCTCGGCCGGCCCGGCCGGTGCGTTTAGGCCCCCTTATCGCCGCGACAGCCGTTGACGCCCCGCCGGATCGAGTGAGTGGTCACCCCGCGGCGCTGCCATGGCGTTCATAGCGCTGCGCTGCAGGCAAGGTGCAGGGGGTGGGGCTCGGGGTGGGACCGCCAGACACGCATTTGTCTCGCGTACTCTTCGGCCACTTCCCCTCCTCTAACGCGTCTTTAATATGCCGCCCGAGGACGGCGGATAAACCGCCTTGTACAATCCCTCGTGGCCTACACCCGCCTATACCCAAAGCACCTGAGCAGCTGCAAACTGGTGAAAACTGGTAAGCTGTCGGGATAAGAGGTCAACAGACCTCTAACCTTGAAAAAAGAAATTGGCATAATTTTTTATTGTCTTTCTCGCAACGCTTGGCACCCTTACCTCAACCCGGGACGAGGTAGAGTCAAGAGATGCAGTTTCTCCTAGTGGAGGGTTCGCTCGGTTACCTAAATCTTTTCCGGAAAAGAAGGCTTTCTTTCTTCACGGCGAGTCTTTCCTTTTATTTCGAGGAGAGCTGTTTTTCTCCATCCAGCCCCTCTCTCTCCCTCCCTCTTTTTTTCTGTCTCCCTCCCTTCCTCGTGCTCCTCCGTCCAGCCGTCCAGCAACCGCTCGCAATAACTCCGGTCGTGTCCAATTTGTATTTTTACGACGCACGCCTTTGCTGCCTTTGCCCTTCGCTTCCGACGACCCTTGACCCTTTGCTTACCTTCACGCGCCGTGGCTCGCGCCGTGGAGAAGGGACTGCGGGCCGAAAGGGCCGAAAGGGCAACCGCTGGTTGGACGAACCCCTCGGCCATCCTGGAACGCACACCTGTAAATTCCAACCCCAGCGGCGGCTTGCCTGGCCACGCCACGCCACGCCACGCCACGCCACGCAACGCCACAGCAACGCCACCGCGCCACGGTCCACGCAGGCCGAGCCGTATAGGCCGTTTAGGTCTTTCTCTTGAACTTTGGTCACGAAACACAACTTTGCTGTGCCGAGAGTTGGCGCTCCGGGCCCACAGACTTATTAGGTACACATTAGCATTAACATTCGCCCCCGCTCCTCCCCCCGCGCCTCCGGCCCCCGACCCCCTCCCCCTCCCCCGGCGTGCCCTTGACCGCAGCGCGTGGTCGCGAGATACCATCTCCCTCGCCGTCCCTTCCCGCTCCTTCTCGACTTCTCGCCGCTGCCGAGATTAGGGAATCGAGTTTTGGCGCCGCGCGGCCGCCGTGTGGGTGGGGCGGCATAACAACAAGAGCGTAACGACGGCAAAAACAAAAACAAGGGGAGCGCAGCGCAGCGCAGTGTGACCTGATTCGGCAGATTCGGCAGCATACTAAGGCCGAAAAGGGGAATGTTTTCTTTCTGAAGCGTTGGCCGGCGGTTGGGGGTGGAAGACGCCCGCCTCAGCGACTCCGGTTTTCCTTTGTCACCACACTCTTTGTCCAAGAGCCCTTCCGTGTCTCCGGGCCAACAGGCGCCGTGCCGCGCCGTGCCGCGCCGGGCCCAGCAACTTGTCGCGCGTGCCGAGCAGCGCAAAAATTAGAGGCGAATCCGTCGCGGCGCCGCTGTTCGCGATCCGCCACTTATTCAATGAGTTTAACTTCGCCTCAAATTGAGTTGGCCGAGCCGCGGTGCACTCTGCATAATTCAGAGGGAGTTGCAGGCCGCCGAGGGCCCCCGAGGGGGAGGGGGAGGGAGGGGGTAATCGATCGAGGGAGAGAGAGGGAGTGCGGCGGGCCGGGCGGCCGAGCGAGACGCGGCGAGGAAGGAGCTAGTGTAGCGGCAGAGGGAAGGGGTGGGGGGGCTCCATATGACCTTACAGGGGGTGGGGGCGGGGGAAGAAGACTCTCAGCTGCTGCGGCCGTTACCGCCCTGCCCCCCGCACTGCTCACCGTGTCTGGCGTCCCGCAGGAGCCCCTGCTGCCCCTGCCGCCGCCCCGCGGACCCGAGCAGCCCCACGCCGCCGCGCCACCCTGTGAGTACGCGGAGCAAACGCGGAGCAAACGCGGAGCAGGCCAAGAGGGCCGAGAAAGGGATGCAGGGTGCGGGCCGGGCGGCCGCGCGGCCATGTCAAGGCAGCGGGGAGCGCGGAGAGCGCCCGGCGCGGTAGGCCACGCGTTGAGCGCGCGTGCGTGGAGCGCCGCCGGACGGCCCGCCTCGCAGGCGCTCGGGGCTCCACCGCTTGAACTTCCACCGCCTTGACTGGCGTTGACTAGCCACGCCGCCTTCGCCTTGCCCCTGTAGAACGACAGCTGTCCTGGTTCAATCGAAATCTGGCACAATGTTCAAATGCCTAACGTTTTGTTTTATTGCCGGAAACATTTTTAAGAGAGTTTGAACGCATTTTGTCACCGTCTTTGAGGGTCTGGAATTTTCTGCCGCAGCGGACGCCCCGAGGTGTGAGGCCCCGGAGCGCGAACTTACAAGCTCGGCCGGCTGCAGAGATGTCCCGCTGGCCGTCCCGCTGGCCGTCCCGCTGCTCAGCGCGTCGCTGGGCGTCTCCCTCGGGGCCCTGTTCGGCGAGCCGCGGAACCAGGGCAGCCAGGACGCCTGTAGTACCACTTCGAGCGCCGCGGTGAGGGGACAAACGCTTTTCAACAGGAACTCTATTTCAACAGCGTGGACATTCGTCTAATTCAATGAGGAAGTCGGTATCAGCGCGAGCAGGGCGAGCCGACTCTGTGTCTGGTGACGATAAGAAGACGAGGAGAACTAGGGGCCGGACATGACGAGGCGTGCTGCACGTTCTGATAGTGGCCGACAAAAGTCAGCCCAAAACACGATTTCTATGCATTTTCACCGTTTTTACCTATTTTCAGACGACACTGTCCGACCGGCCGCTGCCTCTGCTGACGGTGACCGGGATGGACGGAACGACAAGGCCGTGGCGGAGCTGGCAGTCCGAGGCCGTGGAGCCGACGACGACGACGATGGCCCCGGAGGCCGTGGCGGCGGCCGCGCAGTCCGAGCCCAAGCTGCGCAGCGCCCTCACCAAGCGGCCCGAGAGCCACCAGGGGGGCCACCCTCGCGGCCACCCCAAGCACGCCGCGCTGCAGCAGCTGCTAGAACCCCCTGTGTGAGTAATAAAAGGTTGTACAGCCCTGACCCAGTGGCAACCGCCACGCAGCGCCGGGCAGCCGGGCCGATAAACGCTGCCCTCCAGCGTCAGGCACTTCGAGAAGGAGGGCGCCGTGCCCAAGGTGATGGCCGCGCGCCCCCCGAAGAGCCCGGCCAGTCCGCCCCGCGAGCCGCGCCGCCGCCAGAGCATGGCGGACATCGACAACGTGGATATCGAGGAGGTGCAGGTGGCCAGCATCCTCGCGCTGGAGCCGTTCGACGGCATGTGCGAGGCCATGACGGACACCAGCGACCTTCTGGACGGCCTCGCCGACCTGGACGGCCACGGCTCCGACTCGGACGAAACGCTGGTCGGCTCCCCTGACTACTCCGCCATCTTCCCCATGGACGGCCTGGAGGCCTCCCTCGAGGATGCGCACCACGACGTGTGCTTCCACGACAGTAGCTTGCCCGACGGCAGTTTCCCCGACAGCAGGCTGGGCTCGGTGAGAACAATGGTCTGCTGGAATCGTATCTTTGCCGTGTATTTTCTCTTCAGAACGGCTGTCTCGCGTGTTTCAGAATTCTGTTAACACCAAGGAATACCGAGAGGGAAATTCCGGTAAGCTGGTGACTTTTCCATTTTTATTATTTGTCGGGTGAAGACTTCATGTTAAAATGAGCGACCTGGTGTCTCCTCATTTGTCGTGAGGTGTACTTCTACGCGCACTGACAAGAATGACTCCATGTATTTTTTCAGGTGAACGATTCCAAGTTCCTCTGCGAAGTTCCGATGATGGTCCTCAGTGCGAGCAGTCAATCGGGTGGCAATCAACCTTGTAAAGTGGTCAATGAAGTCAAGAATTTTATATCGAAGACAAGGTGTTTTAAAACCAGCGACGTTATATTTCGATCATGTACATTGCCAATTGGCCACATTCACTTGGCGAAACACATTGCCTATGAATTAGAAACGGCGATAAAAATGACTTGGAATAATTTGCCATAAAGGGCTAATTTCACAACATATTTTTGTTCACCGAGATATGCTAACATGTGATAGCGAAAAAATACACATTCCTTTCACCCTGGTCCAATTCATTATTTTACTTTATAAATGTCACTAACATGAATTTATCACGATACACTATTAGATAAGATTTAATAAACTTATATATATTTATATATTTTCAATATACTCTTTGAACAAATAACATCATGTTATGCGTCTATGCAATGAGATACACGAGGTCGCGCCGGCATCTGGGTGACCAAATGAGTTGTGCGTTGCGTTGTTCGCTGCTTGTGCTACACCGCAGTCAAGCTGCAGCACTGCCAAAATGGGAGCTTCCAAACACAACTTGAAAGCGCTTACAGCAAGGCAGTCTAAAATGGAATCACGTTGGTTCATACGTACTAATGAATTTTGAGCAATATCAAAATCTCTACTCTGTACTCGGATCCGTGGCCGCTGTGTGTGCACGGGCGTTACTTCATCAATTGACTGAGCATTGCTACTACAAAAAAAAACCTCATATCAGGATTCAGAATTGATCTTCCAATTGTGTGGAATGAACTTGAATGGGAAGGGGAAAGCATCCTCAAAATAAGTCAATTCACAAACTCTTTTACCTACAAAGCCCATAAAAATATCGAGCCCAAACCGTGTTTACCTAGTATCTGATTCACCACTATGGTTTAGCACGTGTGGCAATATTGTCGTGTTTTGTTTCTTGTTCTTCGAAGCCAGACTAGCTCTTAGCTTACCCTGATTTTAAAGCAATGGTCTCCGCGACTGTCAGGAGGCAATATTTCCAGTTCCACATAAAGCTGTGAACGTTGTGCAAATTTACATGCGACATTTTGCAATTAAGTGCACTAGAAACCATTCACCAAACTACTCAGTACATTTTCTTTCAAAGGTTTTCCATTTGAAGCTTTTTATGAACTTCACATCAAAACTTAGAATAGAGCGAAAATATTCACAAACCACCTTGTTTCCTTACACTTTTACCCATGAATGAAAACGTACCAGTCACGCCAGCGTGACTCACAATGACGGTCATGATGACGTGGCTTACAGGGGTGTTTATCGTTTACTCTCTCGGGTTATGCTCACATGACCAACGGACAATATGCGGCACAAGAACGTACGTACCTACAAAAAATGCTAGTTTTGGTCTCGTCATTTCCTCATCCAAAGCTGCTCTAGAGAGATGACATTGTATACAAAAGTAAAAAATATTGCGTTGCCCCGACAATATGTACAGTCAGCGGACCCTAGTAACACACGATGGGTCACTTGCATCTTTTTCAGCGAGGCGTAGCAGGAAAGAGAGAGGGAGAAATTATTTAAGGTCTAGCGCAAGAAAGATTTTGAAAAACATTTGTTCCTACTATTGATAAAAATGGCAAAGCTCTTCATGATGGCCTTTAGCTACGATTTACTTCCAAGGCAGCTGATGAACTCAGACTATCTTCGAGCACCGCGGCGAGCCAGACAAATTAACTCAAGACAACGATTTGAGGAAAATCAAAACGGGAATTCAAAATGGCTCATCCATCCACTCCACAGCCGTACACTTTGACAGTTTCCTATTTCCTTTCCCCCTTTTTCATCTTAGCTGAGTGGCGGTGTGGGATGAGGACGCGGAGAGCCGGTCCACGATGCGGAGAGTGTGCAGAAAGCGGTGAGTGCGGCCAGTCCAACGGTGAGCGCGGGGCTCAGGGGCGCTCCCTCGGCCCCGGTGCTGTGCCGCCGCGACCCATGCCAGCGGGGGAGTGGCGGGTCGTCCAGACACGTGTAGTCGCAGCAGCGCTCACCAATCGAGATATTGAGGCACCGCTGTGGAAAAGGCATCACCCAGTCAAGACTCGGCCGAAATTTCCCGCACCACATCGGACAAAGGGAAAGTAACTGTCAGTTTCGAATTAAAAGGTGGCGGGGAAATTTTTCGACGATGATTGATGATCGAATTTGGCTATCTGGTAGCCTCAAGAACTTTATGTCGTTACTTTCACTTCATTTTGAAGGGTGTTTCACTCGTATGATTGTGACGCAATAAAAAAATACTGCTAACGAACAACGGACACACTTAACTCAACAAGTAAAAAGAAGAAAATCGAGCATTACTTTTAACGTGGCTAGCTTCGTAATAAAAGGAACATATACATAAGGCTACCGCAGAAAATGACAGGTACACACGAAACAAATAACGTCTAAGGATTAAACAATTAAATCAAGGGCAAAGTTGAATGAAAAGCGCAGAGACTACAAAGCACGGTCTAGACTTTTATTTACAGTAGGCATGCGTACCGTTGTTTGACTCAATGTAGTTAAAGTGTGCCGAATAAGAATGGATGTGAAGAGATGAAAATGTAAACTGCATATGCCACTTTCAGCGGAAACATGTCCCCGACTTCACACTTTCTCTAAAACGTGAGCAAAAAGTTGAGTTCGCGGAGATGTAAAGCACCACTTAAGATAAACCAGTATTCGTTCCAGTATAGCTACAAAGAAATAATATTTAGGTAGAGTAAAATAAAGATGCCAACAAATCCTTTAAATTTTAAGCACGACAGAGTGTGGAAAGCCGAATTAATGTGACTGACATGAAGCGATTACGATTTGCATGGAAAGTAGTGCTCTCATCGTCGAACTTTCTACCAACGTGCCCGAAGAAAAACAGGAGGAAAACAAAATACGAAAATACCAAAATCATAAAAATGATAATAAAATTAGGCTGGATGGGACGGCTCCCTTGGCCCTTGGGTGGTGGCGACTTTGTTCACAACTTCAATTAGAAGACGTTTAAGGAATAACGCAGACAAAATACCCAAAACGTGCCACACCCTCTCCAACCGCCTAACGCTCGCACTACAAGAATTTCAAATGCACCGTTCAACTGCCAGCAGAACACTGCATAAGCCAAAGGCCTACGATGATGGCTCCTATATGAAATGACACTAACACTTCTAGATTATAATTTTTTTGCACGTTTACTAATCATTGTGTGTACCTTATTTCATGCTTTAAATGAACTTTTGTGTTACAGATGGCCACACGATATAATGCAAAACAATACTTTGAAAACGTTTTGCAGAAACAAGTAGTGCACTTATTGTTTGAGTTTTGTACCATGTAGGTCAAACAGTTGCGTCATCGTCCACAGTAAACAAGGGCTGAGCTGCTCCCCGCTTGTAGCGGTTTCTTTGTGAAGCTACGAAAAATGTGAAATAAAAATCTACATCGTAAGGTCCTGCGCTAAAGGAGAAACCAGAACTAATGTAATATTTAAAACAAAATGTCTAAGAAGAAAGTAATGGAAAAATGATCTCACATTAGGGGGGTCACAGTAGATGGATTGACACCACATTGGCTCACTATGGTAACAGACACACAAGGAACAGACGTTGGGGCCCGGGACGTAGCGAAGACCATGTTGGAATATTTGGCCTTGGAAGTCGGTGCAGTTCGCTTCGAAGTTTTCTAAGGCATCACAGAGCCATAAACCCAGTTATTAATTATTCACTGAGCTGAAATGTCGTTTCCAGAAAAAAAAATATAGAGGCTAAAAAAAGGTAATGGGTTACAGATGTGTCAATCAAATCGGGAGACATGCCCCCATTCAGTTTGGTGAAGTGCCTGAGAAGGAACGCGCAGTAGTGGCTTATGCATTGTGTCATTTGTGTAGTTACTCGTAACTAGAGTCAGTTTTTCGAGCCACATTCTTGTAGAAAACATGCAACACCTTTCAGAACGCTTTCTCTGCGAGAAACGAATGTCATAGTTAACCATATTTTCTTTTGTTGCTTTGATTTTGTTGTTTACATGTAAAGACGAATCTGAATTGTGGTGTGGCTTTCAACTAGTTTACGCGAGATAAGAGAATCACTTTTTATTAAATCATTTTAAAATAATTTAAACTATTTTGCAGCCAACATTGATAAGCTTGGTCCTAGCTTCTCATCTTACAGAGTTAAAAAGTTCCAACTGACAAACAAAAGATAGACAAGTAGTTCGTAAAATTTCTCAGTACGTTACAATTTTTGGAAACTAGTATTGATTATACATAAGCAAATGCGGTAAATTTCAAAATTGTCAGAGTGGAATTTGTGTAAGATGAGAGCTAAGGAACAGCGAAGTAGCAAAAAAAGCTAAAAAAGGGATTACGGAGAACACGCGGAAAGGGACGGAGGAAGTGAACACCGATAGCAGCATTACGATAGCAAGGGCAGTAGCCATTCAAACACACACGCGCCATAAAAAAATAAAAAAATAACAATAATTTTATCATTTCCATTGATGGCACCGTCAAAAGGAATGCAAGAGAAGGCTGAAAGTCTGCCCTCAACCTTCGAGATCACAATGCCTTAGAAAGAAATGTTTCACCCCACGGGAAGGAGACGTGGGGTTGTTGTACATCATACCTGGCTGCTCGTATAGTATTCCCAAGGGGTTTCCTGCAAAGAAAGAGAAGAGAGATCGCTTTAGCCAGTCACGACGAGACGAAATTGAGCGGGACACCTCGCCGCCGCACTGCGTCAGGAACGCAGCCTCATCAGCGCGCGCGTCGAATGGGCTGCCTGCATTGCAGGGGTTCGCACCGCCCACAACGCCCACCGGGCCCTGGGCCTGGGCCCACCGCGCGGGGTGGCGAGGCGAGGGGCTGAGCTCTGCGCCTCGTCGCTGTGTCGCTGTTCAACGCCGGTGACATGAGAGCAGCCTCCGCCGGCCCCCGCGGCCAGAGAGCGCCGGCGGCGCCCGGCAGCCGCTTCCCACACCTCCTCACGCCGCCACTAGAGTCACTTAGGCAGCAGCGGTCCGGCACAACGCGAACGCGCAACGCGCCGTGGAGGCTGCGCTCTGGACCGAACGCCGTGGGGAGATGGACCTTCCCGCGGTTCCCTCGCCTCCTAACCTCGCGCCGCACTCCAGGGGCTGGCCAAACCCGCGAAAAACGCCACAGCGGTGGATGGCACTGCCAGGGCACTGCAAAACGCGGCCGTTGTCGTTGCCCCAGAGCGACGGGGAGACAGGCACGACCGGTCACGACAGGGATACGACCACCGAGTCGTGAGGATCGTTTGACCACGGTCGTGGCAGATGACGGAAGGTTTCAAGGTCCGGGCGAAGGAACGTCTGTATACGCGATTTCTGACGCGAATTATGAGTGGGTGGGCGAAAAGCGGCGTCTTGGCTCGTACTTACCTGCTGCAAGGCAAATTAACACAAATAGCACGATATTCGGGAGGATCAGGGCGATCTTGAGTATTGACATTTTGGCGAGCGTGGTTGGCTCAGCCTCAGCACAGCTGGAGCGGCGCACTGCGCTGGCACTTGCGGCACTGGCACAGCCTGGCGCTGCGTCGTCTGCTAGTCCCGCTCCACCTCCACTCCCACTCCTCCCACCTCCACACTGCGGACTGGAGGGGGTGGGGGTGGCGCAGGGGTAGCGGTGGCGCGACCGACGCGAGGGGTGGTTGCAGGGGAGAGTACTTGCGGAAGGGGTGGCTCACACAGCACCAACTCTTGGGGGAAATCAAGAAGTCTAGAAACACTTTCTTCTTCCGTAGAATGGTTGAAGCGCCACTAGTGAGCACAGCCGGCAAAGGCTAAAAGCGGATAATTCTAAAGAAATGATGCGTGCCTTGGATGTCTTGGAAAGGCGCGGGTGGTATTGGACAGTTTCTGAGTTTAAGGGTTCCAAGAGAAGCCGGTGCTGCCAACCTTTGAAGCCCAAACACCACTTTCAGCCCCCTGCACTTCCTCGTTTTGATGCCAACTTTCATCCATCATCTTTCTGAAAAATGTTGCTTTAAATGATTGAAATTTCTTGCCTTGCTTAATTTCTATACTTTAAATTGATTAAAAACCGTTCCTGGTAGTATATTTTTCGTCGTCAGGTCTGCTAAGCTGAAGGCCCTACTGACGTCACACACATCACAGACATAACCCTTCTCAGCTGATCTCAAACGTCAAGACGGAAAGTGTTTAAAACATCCGTGCTTAGTGTACTGCATCACTGGTATTTTTTCAAGGTTAATGGGATATGATTTTTCTATGCTTTTAACTGCTCTGTATTTTTTTTTTGTGATTTGTTCTTTCTTTGACCCATTCATCGCCGTTCTCCTCCCACTTTTTCCAGCGCCAAATGTCAGTTTTCGTTTCTTTTCCACCTTTGCTGTACTAATTTTCTGTTATTTTCTTGTTTTTCAGCCGTGATTTACTGCACCGCCGCCTGCGTTGTAACTTGCCATTCCAAAATGTTGGACTTTCTGTCAGTTGTTGGGACGTGGATATTTTCTGTCTCTGCTCTTGTGGTCTTGGGTCAGTTTATTTATGAGTGGCTGCAGAGACCTCATTCTATCTCTGGGAAACATATTGTGGTAAGTTCGTGCTCGTACATTTCTTTTCTTTGAAGCCATCTCAAAAACATTTTGGTTTCAAACTTTGTTTGTTTCTTCTTAAAGGTGACGGGAGGTTCCAGTGGGATTGGAAAGAGTGTTGCCATTTCTGCTGCCAAGAGGGGCGCTCATGTTACAATCATTGCACGTAACACTAAACGCCTAGAAGAAACAACTCAAGAAATAACTAAAGCAGTGGTTGACAGTTCCCAGAAAGTGCAATATCTATCTCGTAAGTTTTCTTAAATCTTCTTAATCTTCTTTTGTTGTGTGATGCCATTTGTATTTCATTACAATCTTTTCTTTTTCAGTTGATCTCTCTAGTGATTATGCTGCTGTTGAAAAGGCATTGTGGACACTTGAAGAAGAAACTGCACCAATTTATATGCTCGTCAACTGTGCTGGAGGTGCTGTTTGTGGGAAGCTAGAAGACACATCAGCAAATGACATTCAGGTACAGTCAAACTGCATTTTTCAAAAAATTGTTGCAAATATTGATGATATCCTGATCTTAGGTTATAACCTAATTTTATTTTAATCTTTTTAAATTTAGAATCAGCTGTCCATGAATTTTGTCGGAACCGTTTTCCCCACCAAAGCATTAATTGCAAGGATGAAAAGTCGTGGAGAGGGCGTTGTGGTAGTTACGGGCTCTGTGGCTTCTCTTTTTGGTATATATGGATTTTCCATCTACAGTAGCACAAAGTTTGCTCTTCGTGGATTTGCAGAGGCTTTGCATATGGAGGTAATGTCTTATCAATTTTTGTAATAAGTCACCTGTTTTTCTGGAGTCTTTTAAAGAACAAAATTAACCTTCTTTGTGCCCTTTGTTTCAGACTAAGCCTTATGGAGTTTCTGTGACACTTGCATTTCCCCCGGACACAGATACTCCTGGCTTTGCCAATGAGCAAAAAACCAAACCAATGGAAACCCGCCTTATCTCAGAATCTGGTGGACTTGTTCAGCCGGAAGTTGTTGCAGAAAAAATCTTGTCAGATGCTTTGGTATGTTTTGAAACTTCTTTTGACATGCATCCATCTTGTCCTATCTTAACTATCTATTTACGCTCCTTTTCAGCGAGGGCGATTCTTTAGTTCTGTTGGTCTGGAAGGTGGAATTGTCTGTGCTGTGGCTGCAGGAATGTCTCCTCCTTCATCATATGCTTCACTAGCTGTTGAGGTAAGCATTTAGACAATAGTGTGAGGACTACTTTGGAAATTATTCTTGCAACATTTCTAAAAACTGTATTATCTTTTTCAGGTACTCTTAATGGGCCCTCTTCGTCTTGTGGCGGCTTGCCTTCTTGTGCATTTCAACCGCATTGTTGAAAAGTGTAAACATGATAGAAACAAGAACAAGAAACTTGAATAGATACTAGTATTGCTTGCACCTTTGGTTCAGACTTTGCTTGGTGTTTTGTTAAATTTTGAGTAAGACTTGTATGGAGCATTCCTTATGGCACTGAATATACTTAAATATAACTTATTCTCAAGAAAGTATATCCCACCTACAACCTTGTTTTCTTTGTTGTGATAGACTTTGTTGTTCTTCCATTGCACTGTTTATTGTTAGTGAATGTGATTACCATGTATTATTTCACTTTAAAAGACTGCTAATTTTTAACTTGTCGCACAAAATAAATGTTTTAACTTTTTGTGTTGAGATTTTCTTGTTGATCCTACCATTGACGCTTCAGAAACATGGAAAGTTAAGTGGAATTTTGGTCTCTGTAGCTTTTGCCACTGAGGCTGGCAACCCAATCAGAATGGATGGAGTGGATGTAGATGACACGTGGCGCGACGCACGACCGCAGAGGCGTCCCAGTCCCAGGCCGCGACAAGTGGACCGCGACCGCGCCACCTCGCGCCACCTCACGCCACCCACGCGAGTGGCCAGCAGGCCGATTCCGAACGGTGCTCTGGTCGCTCTGTCTCTCTCGCCTCCCTGCGGAACGCCCTATGACTGAAAAACGCGTCTTGGGAGCAAAACAATGCTGCGGTCGGCGCGGCGCGGACTAAGTTTAGCCTGTGTACGTGCGCGGTGGGGCCAGGGTGCGGCCACCACAACAACGCGCCGCGAACGCGCAACGCGGCGTCCGAAGTGATTGTCCAGCGGCGACTCGGAGCAACTCGGTCGCAGCAATGGACGCGGCGCTTGCAAATGAATGAGTCTCGCTCTGTCTCCGTCTCTCTCTAAGCCAGGGCCGAGGAGGAGCGGGCCGCGGTGCGGGAGGGGCGGGGAGGGGCGGCCGGCCAGGAACAGGGAAGGACCGCGGACCGGGAGGAGGAAGCAGGGGAGGGGGGAGGGCCCGTGAGGCGCGAGGCCCGTGCAGTGGAGGCGCGGCGGAGAGAGACTCCACAGAGTGGCGACGCCGACGCGACGCTCCGCGCGGACAGACGGACTGGACGCCGCCGGAGCCCACGATCGCCGCGGACTCGCGGACCGCCCAACGCGCCCAACGCGCACCGCACCGACCAGACCGCGGCACGGCAGTGCACGGCAGTGCACGGCAGCCCTCTGCTCTAGTCGGGGTGCGCCGGGCCCTCCCCAGGCCCTTCCGTCTCCCGGCCCGATCAGTCATTCCCACTCCCCGGCGCGGCCCGGCCCTGTCAGGGCGCCGCGCCGCCGCGCCACAGCCAGCCGGCCAGTGTTTCTCGCCAGGAGGCCGCCCCGCCGACAGACGCGCCCCGCCGCGGGGCCGACGCGATCCCCCGACACCGGGGAGGCTCTCCTTCGCCACCAGCGCGTCCTGCGTAGTCCTGCGCACCCGCCGCAGGTAAGCGCTGGGGTTGTCGACGGGCCGACGGCAGCAGTGTCGGCTGTCACGCGCGTGTTCGTGTGAGTGCACGACGCACGTGGAGCAGGTTGTCTGCTTACTTCGCCTCGGAGGGCTGCCGGTATGTCTCTCTCGCACCCAATCCTGGATGCCCAATGAGTATGTGTTTGAGAAAGACAGAGAAAGACATGTCCCAGTCTCCGGCAGCCAATCTCGCTCTGGCAGGGCAGGCCTGCTACTAAAGGTGCTCCCCGTTTGGCCAATCCAGCCTCGGCCTCGGCGCGTGTTGACACTAGGAGAAGGGACCCGGCCTCGCTGTGGATTCAGTTCGGGGTTGAGAACGGGAAAGGAGAGGAGAGAGGAAGAGTTCGCAAATGAACTTGGTTTTGTATCACAAACTAGACAATGACTTGCATGAGATGACCTACATGAGATTACCGAAGTGCTTATTTGCCTGAGAGACACTTAACTTTTCTCTCATCAGAACCACGACACCGCCGCTATCACTTAATTCCCAGTGCAAGGTAAACACACACGCTAGGACGCTAGCTATCAGTGTCGGGCTTAAGCATCGTACGACTTCGCTCTATTATCAAAGAGTGACCTTCCCACCTCGCTCCGGGGAGGACGACAGGGGCAAGGTAGGCCACCATCTCCTCACCGGTGTCTTCCGGGCCGGAGCGGTGTCCTACCTCACAGGCGCTGTAGGCCAGAAGCATGTGGTGCTGCTGGAGAGCGTAGCTGCCCAACCCTCACGACGACCACTCTAGAATTGCAAAGCGACGCTTCGTAGACTACGCAGTGTGAGCGCACCGCAGTCTGAGGCCAAAGTTGGTTCGAGTGCCGGGTCCACGTGCGGAGAGCTAGACCGGCAGACGCATAGCGCACAGCCCTGTGTGCTCAGCCTGCACTGCCGGGATGGGGCTGCAGGGCTGCAGGCAGGCAGGCAGGCAGGCAGGCAGGCAGGCAGGCAGGCAGGCAGGCAGGCAGCCAGCAGGCAGGCAGGCAGGCAGGCAGGCAGGCAGGCAGGCAGGCAGGCAGGCAGGCAGGCAGGCAGGCAGGCAGGCAGGCAGGCAGGCAGGCAGGCAGGCAGGCAGGCAGGCAGGCAGGCAGGCAGGCAGGCAGGCAGGCAGGCAGGCAGGCAGGCAGGCAGGCAGGCTGGCTGCTCGGGCTGGCTGCCTGCAGCGCCGCCTCCTCAAAGCAAAGTGAGGGGGACGGGGGCGCTGGCTGGCGCCCTTGCCTCGAGCCTGATTCCGAAATTCGGTCCATCGCTCTTCCTCTCTCGCACCCTTACGCGATGTCCCACGAGTGCGAGAGAGAGAGAGAGAGAGCGCGAGTCAGCGTGCTTGCCGCTGCAGCACCCCCACTTTACGAGCGATGGAAGCAGTGCCAGGGGCTGGAATGAAAGGAAAACACAAGAGCACCGGGCGAAGCGAGGCGGAGCGAGGCGAAGCAGAGCAGGGTTGGAGAAGAGAGGGGGATGGGGCGAAAGACAAGGTGAAGGGGAGGCAATAAGAGAACTGCCATGCCTGCCTCCCAGGGTCCCAGGAATGGCAGCATTCCATGCTCGGCACGCCTGGGCACGCCTGTGTAGAGTTGTTGTAGCGTGGCACCCTTTTGACAACCCTCTCCCGTCCCCTCTCCCCCTCCACCCGCGGCAGGGAAGCACCAATTAAGCCTCGTTAGGCAGGACACTTGAACTCGGCAGACAGGAAACCAATCGCCATGGCACGGCTCGTTGGCGCTCGGGGCCCGATCCCTGGCTCGGCTTGATCCGCGGCTGCCCTTTTTTTTCGTGGGAGTTTTCTGCTTTAATGTCCATCAGCGAAAGGGCAGCCATAGAAGGCATGGGGTGGCGGCGCGGATCGAGTGACGCTGCACTGCGAGCACTGCATGCACTGCGTGCCCAGCGAGCCGCCCAGTGCCCTTGCTAATGTCCAGCCCACCCCGCTTACCCCGCGCGGCAAAAAGGATTTAATGTCCACGACCACGCGCCATGCTGTTCGGGTTCTTTCCAGCACCGAAAAAAGACGTTCGTTCTGTTTGTTTTCGTTTCGTTGTTCGTCCTCCGGCTGTGTGTTGTTGTTGGCGGTGGCTGCGGGCCGTCGCACCCTTGCTCGGTCCAGCCACGGGGGTGGACCGGTGCCATCCGTGCCGCGCGGACAGGAACTCATCTTTCCGGTTCGGCGGCGTGACGGCGACGCGGCGACCACGTGGCCTGACGTGCGCCGTGTACAGATGACGTCTGGTGCGGGAGTTTTACGGCGGCCCAACCGAAGGAGCCGAAGGCAGCAAGGCTGGACCGGCTGGGCCACGGCCAAGGTGACTGCAGACGCTACTCTGTAATTAGGCTGGCCCCAGGGCCCCAGGGCCCCAGGGACGTGCAGGAGTAAACAGCGCAATGGTGTGAACGGCCAGAGCCTAATGCGTTTCTCACAATCTCGAAATGTTGTCTCGTACTTCAATTGTTTCGTCACATTTGTACCAGAAATTCTTTTGATTGATCCCACAGAGTTGCCTGGCGCCTCAGCGTGCCTCAGCGTGCTGCAGCCATGCGCGTCGACGTGGCCACGGAGGACGACGCGGAGGCCGTCATCGACATGCTCAAGAAGTCCTTCTTCCCGAACGAGCCGCTCAACGCGTCGGTGAGCCACCCTCCCGGGAGCTAAGTCAAAATGAACTGAAAAAATGAGTTTCTTTAAAATTTTGTCGGTACTAAGGTCTAGATTTTGGCATCCTTCCTTTCCCTTTCGTACTGCCCTGCTGCAGCTTCCGCAGAGAAGTCGGCTGACAGACAACGTCGGACTCGAACACGCCGAGCTGAGTCCAAGTTTCGCGGGGTGGTGCTCGCGCCACTGCTAATGAGAGCTCGGTCGGCACTGCTCCGGAGTTGTCGCAGCGACCGACTTTTTATTTCCACTCCACTTTGTTGTTTCGCTTTCAATTGTTTCTCTGTCACGTATTTCACCAGCGTCACCGCTCGATTCTTTCCATCCGCACTCCGTGAGTCGCGCCATTTGAAGCTCCATGGTCGGGAAAAGAGAGAGAGAAAGGGAGGGAGGGAGGAGGGGAGGAGGGGAGGGAGAGAGGGAGCGAGGGAGGAGGGAGGGAGGAAGGGAGGGAGGTCGGGAGTGATGGTGGAGTTAAGTGAATTACATGTTCAAATGGATCAGTTCGTCCGGAGTGGGGTTGTGTGTAAGGGGGGAGGGGACGGGATGGCAGGAAACTGAAGAACCTTTTGCCTCTGAAAGCCACTCTACCGCTGAAACACGAACCCGCGATCGCCGATCGGAAACACCCCAAAAGCAACAAAACTGGCTCTGATTTTGATTTGGACACGGGTCTGCACTATGCGCTGCGGTACTCTGTGGGCCTCGAGGGGCGTTTAAACTGGGCACAGTGTGCCTGTCGAAATCTTTGACGCGACGTCTTGGTTTTACCCAGTTCGCCATTGTCTTGACCACACTTACCGAGCCTGGTTCCGTCCTTTACAGATCGGCCTGGTGGGCGCTGACGGCGGCTGCCCCGAGCTCGAGGCGTACTGCCGCGTGGCGGTGCCCACGGGGCTCAGCCTGTGCGCGCGTGCCGGGCCAGAGGCCGGCGCCGACGCGGAGGCCGTGGTGGGCGTCATCCTCAACGAGGTGATCCGGCGCGGCGAGGGCCCCCGCCCCGAGGACGCCAGGGTGCGCGAGGGTGACTCCAAGTTCGACAAGATCCTGGCGGTGAACCACGCGGCCGAGGTGGCGGCGGACGTCTTCGCCGCGCACCCGGACGTGCAGCGCGCGCTCGACGTCAAGATCCTCGCCACGGACCCCACCAGGACCAAGTCCGGCATCGCCACGGCGCTCATGGCGCGCACGCTGTAAGTGGCGACGTTCCAAGTTGGAGGGCACCGCCGAACAGTCGAACCTTTCCGCGTATCATCCGGTTCAGCGCGGCTGAGCGCCTGCTTTCACGCAGCGTAGGCCACCCGCTTAACAGGCGTGTACGCGAGTAGGCGGGGTGCCTACCCTCCAGGCGCTTGGCGGCGAAAATGATTTCCCCGCGCGTTGCTACGCGTTGCTTGCAGGGAGCTGGCGCGGGCGCAGGGGCTGCCCCTGGTGCGGTGCGTCTGCAGCGGCGCCTTCTCGGCCAGGGTGGCGGAGCGCAGCGGCTTCTCGCGGCTGGGCGGCGTGGCTTACGACGCCTTCCTGGGCCCGGACGGCGCGCCCGTGTTCTCGCCGCCGCCGCCGCACACCGCCATCACCGTCTGGGCCCTGCGGCTGTAGCCCAGAGCCCCAGCCGTGTCTGTGGCGCAGACCGCGGACTTTGGACTCCTAAAACTGGCACTGCGGTGTTCTGGCCAGTGAAACTAGACACGTTATTGTTGTTGTTACGTTTATTGCTCATCTAATGGCTATTTTTACCGTGGTCTGTTTCACGGGCCACGGGCGTGATTTTGTTGCATTTAACTAAGCCGCTCTGGCTGCAGTGCGCGTCGTGTACAGGCACGTGTTAAATTAACACTGTTAATTGCGCCTGAGTGGACCTGTCCGTTTATGTCCCTGTGTCTGATTGAAATAAATGTAAACGGTTCGAGTGTACCTAACGTGTCCGATGGGCGGCCTACGCGGCGCGGCGTTCTCTTGGGTGCCAAATGGGTGGCCTACCCACTGCGGCGCTCGCCGTGCTGTGGGTGTCCGATGGGTGGCCAGCCTCGCCGGCGCTTCATGACTTGATTCGCTGCGAAGCCGGTCGGGCTGGGAGCCGGGGCTCATGTTTCGTACACCAACACACTCTGTTCTGTCAACGCCACACAGCGTAAAAGCTCCGTCTCACGAGCCGTTGGTGCCAAATAAATTCCCTATCTTACCCTGTTTACAGGCTAAGATCGCCGAGAACTTCGACACTGCTTCATGCTGGAAACACTGACTGACCCAACGACGTTTTTAGTTTTCATCTGAGTACATACAATCAAGGAATCAATCTAAAAGCATCACTAATCCGAAAAGAAATGCGCCTTCGGCGGCAACGGTAAGGGTTCGTTTAGTCCGGGCGGCCCGGGGTCAGTCAGCCGGGTGGCGGGGCGGTGCAGATTGGACACTAATGGTCGGGAGAGGCATTGAGGAGCCGTCATGAAGCGACGATGTCTTTGGGGGACGGGGCGGGGCGGGCGAGGCCGTCGATAACCATCGGCTCTAATGTGCAGCCTGGCCGCGTTTCGTTGACAGCCAACGTGTTTACCCAGTTAACTCGGCTAGGATATGCAGTGGTCACAACGGCTCACCACCGCCATCATTTCTTTTTTTTCGCCCCGTTTCTGTGGATTTTATGCCTCTCTTCCTGCACGCTCCGCGCGCATAAATCTTGGTGGAGATGCCGAAAGTGGGTGAGTGGGCCTCGGGAAATCCATCGTCCTTGCCGCGACTGCCGCGGCCAGCGACTAATAACAGACTAAGAGCTCCTTAATCATGATTGGCGGGACGGGACGGTCCGTTTACGATGTGACATCACCCACGGAACGGGTTCCTAGAGCCGATGACTCGATAACGAACGAGCTTGTTTGACATAAACACGTTATGAAAATTACACTGCATTTTACGAGCCCGCAGAAGAAAGTGATCGCATTGTCCGGGCGATGCGACGGCCCGGGACGGGTCGCGGAATTTGGGCGAAAGTCTGACTAGCCCCGCAGCCCGTCGGCCCGTCTCTCTCGCACCGATGCGGCACGCCCCAGGAGTGCGAGGGAGACGGCCTGCCGGAGTGGGCCCGTTTCTCACGGGCTGACGGATGGGCTGGGGCTGGGATTGGTTGTTCGGACGTCGCGGATGAAGATCGAACGCAATGGACCGCCGCCGCGGTGGGGCCTTGCCGGCCGAGTTGCCGGCCGTGCCGGACGTGCTCCGTGTTCGGGGCGCAGGTGGATAGAAACAGGTGCGCAGGCCGCGGCACTGCACAGGGGCCATTGAGTCCGCTGGTCACTTTCCTCGCCCAAATTTAAGTAAGAAAAATATTACTTTCTTTCAATCTGACGACGTGGAAAAGCGCGCCTGCTGGAGAAAATAAACGATAGTGAGGGGGCGGAGTGCGGACCGACAGGAGCAGCGGTGGGGAGGCCCGGCAAGCCGAGTCCTTCTTTACGACTTTTACTCGCGGCTACGAGTGCGGAATTATTATGCAAGGATGTGAGTGTGCCGATCCATGGTCCGGGGGAAAGGGGGGGGGGGGTAAAGGAAGGTCGAGGGCCCACGGCGGATGCCAACGACAGTGACACAGTGTGGGTCAGAGGCCAGGGCGAGCGCACACAGACACACGCACACACGCACAGACGCGCACGCACACGACACCCCTAGCTGGCAGGCAATACCATTTGGACTTCAGATCCCATTGCAGCGTCATTTAAAGAAAGATATATATGCTCAGACGCTCTACTTTTAATATTTTTTTTCGGAATTGGACATTTTTCCAGCTAATTTTTTGCTTCGTATCTAAATTTGAAGAATTCTTGGAATCAATGAATCGTTTTTGTGGGTGCTGGCCTGACCTGATTCCGTTCGGAGAGGGGAAGGGCGAAAGTGCACGCATTAGGCTCCTCGTTCCCGAGGCGCTAATGAGAGAAGGGCGACCCTTCGGTCCTCGGCGCCTCGGCCCTCCACGGCCCTTTGGGTCAAGGGATGCACCGAGTAACGACGAAAATGAGGCATTTCTCGAGGCAGTGCTGCCGCCTTCGCCCCGCATCGTCCTTCTCGCTTCTTACCAGTATTTTGGCATTTTGTCTTTCTCTCTCGCACCCCCACGGAACGTCCCGTGAGTGCGAGAGGGACACGGCCTGCCACACGTCGCCTTTTCGGGCGCCCCGTTGTTGGGCGGGCCGCGGCAGGGGGGTCTTGTCCGGCGCGAGGATGCGCGTCGCGCCGCGTCCACCACACTGATGAAGCCATTGGCGGTAGCGTCGTCCGGGCGCCTGTCGCCGCGTGGAGCTGGTGGAGCCCTGTGGCGTCGCGACGCCCAATCAGAAGGCGGGCGTGGCGCGGCGGGGCGCCCATCAGGGCCTGCGGAGTCCCTTCCCGGACAATGCTTTCGCCCCTCTGTCTCTCTCCAACCTTGCGGGACGCCCCGTGAGTGCGAGAGAGACAAGCCGACGAAAGCGCCGTACGGAACCGTCCCGCCGTGATTGCCTGGCTTGCCTCGGACGTGTGGGGGACGCACCACGGAAACAAAACTAAAACAGAACGAAATCACTGGACGGGCGTGGACGGACGCGCCGGCCCAGTTTCGAGCTAAGGGGCCATTAGCAGTGTGGTCGCTTCTCGGAGGCCGAGGCGGGAAACTCAGCGAGAAAGGCCTCCGGACTCTGGAACGACGGGGCATGACTTACCGCTCGGCGACAGGGCAGCGTCCGCAGCGGCGCCCTCCGGCGGCGGGAGGGACGCACTGGTAAATCACAGCGCGGGGTATCGCCACGGACCGCGAGCGCCGCACTGGCGCGCGGAGTATTTCCGCCTCGTTTCAACCCTCCTGCTGGTTGCAAAGGCCTTGCGAACCGACGCCCGACGAACGACTCGAAGCCGCCCTTGTCAAACGCGAGCAAAGTTGGAAAACAGCCCGTTCAAAACCCTTTGCCAGTGTGTGGGGCACAAACAGGACAGGCCCCTGGCCCCGCCCTGGCCCCGCCCCCGTGGCGGAGAGGCCGGCCCACTTAGTGCGAACACGCGGCGCGCTGCGTGTTCAATCTGCCTAGAGAAATAAGCCAGCCGGCCGGCTGATTCCGCACGCCGCTGCCGTTGCTCTGCCTCTCTCGCACTCACAGAGGGTGTCCCGGGCAGACACGAGAGAGAGAGAGAGAGATGGAGCGACGCCGTTCGGAGTCAGTCTGCCCTGCTGCCGCGCGGAGTGTAGCACGGAGTGTGTGGACAGAGCTGCCCGATGGGATCCTCGTTACGGAGTACGCAGTGCGGACGGAGGACGGAGAGCAATTTTCCTGCGCCGGCGATACGCATCTGCTAATCATGAAGATGTGCACATGTCAGGCTGCCCCGACCGGAGTGAGGGAAAACGGGGGACTGGCGGACCGGCCGAGCTTGTCACGACGGACGCGCCGCCCGGATGGCCTGCATGAGGACAGCGGTTTTTCGACCACCCCGTGGCGTGCCAGTGAAAGTGCTACAATATCTCGGGCGAGCATCGCCTGTTGCAGGAGCCATGAGCTGGGCGCGCACGGACAGTGCCTGCCGGGTGCCTGACCACCCTCCCCCTTCCCACTCCACCCGCCTATTTACATAGCATCGTTTTTCCTGTCACGCTAAGTCGCAGATTTACCGCCGTAATGTCTCCATCCCGAGGCGTACGCGTGTAGTGCAGCGTAGTGCGGCCCTCTTCGAAATTCAGCGCGCCTCGTTCGACGAGCAGCCGCAGTGCTGCGCGTGTAAAGTGCAGGCAAGCGGCACGTCGACGCGTGTCCACCGCTCGTTCCAGAATCGTCACCATTCTAGAGGGCCGTGCGTCTGTTGCAGATTGTCACTCAGTTGACTGGAGGAACCCCTTCGCTCATTTTTCCAAGTCACACGTGGCTAAATTATTTCGTCACAGCAAAGTTTCGTGGTCTGACCCGGAACAGTAGCAAACACTCAGCTTTAAATTCTTTGCAACAGGAAATCGATACTTCTCTCATTTTTACACGACAGGATGTCGCCATCATATGCCTGCATCAAAAGTCCCGTGGGCGGGAAGGGCACTGGCTCGGCAGCACTTGAGTTCTTAGACTCCGCTACCGATAGTTGACACGATTTCCAAAGATTTCCTCGGCACGGCGGTCCACGACGGCGGTCCGGGAGGGACCGGGGCACTGCAAGGCACTGCAAGGCACTGCAGGGGCTGTGTGGAAATTATGCAAATCGCTGATTGAAAACAAACTGGCTCTGATTAGGCCGGCACTGCACCGCTTGTCCACTTCAAGGGGGACTGCTCTGCTGCACACCGCCCCCTCGTAAAGCAGCCGTAAGGAGTGGCGATCTCATCCGGGTATTGACAATTTTCCGCCCACGTTTTCCTGATTTCGCCTGTCTTGAAATAGTTCAAGTCCAATCCCGGTCCCATCTGCTCAGTTGCTATCGTGTATTTGAACTGATTCGACGTCATATATAAGCTGAACAGAAGCTCAGAAGAAACTGAAAACAAAAGCGGGATGCAGTATGAAAAATTAGGGCTGCGGAAGCGGCAGAACGGCGACGCAGACGCTCACTCTCGCGAATTTGGTCTGGTTTCTTCACTTCTTCCCATTGCAGCGCTTCTCCGAAATGCCGAATTTGACAGTGCGCCGATGAGAAGTAAGTAGGCGTGGATTTCGGAAAATACACAGCACCTTGGCGAACCTCTTGGTCGAGCGGCAAGTCGGGAGTCGGGTGGAGTGGAGTGTGGCGGCACGGGCGGCACGAAGGCGCTGTCGGAGCGCCCCCCACCCCCACCCCCGCCATCAGATAGACAAGGCGCGTCTCGAACCGAGGCTCTCGATGCGGCGAGGACATGTCCGGAGATAGGCGATACAAATGCGGCCCGGCTACCAACGTCCGGGAGCAAATTCTGCCGCCGGAAAGGGGGGGGGAGATAAAAAAGGAAGTCACAACTTTAAAATCATGTTATGAAATTAGAAAGTAAAACAAAATAGAATTCAAACTCTCTTTAAACTCATCGCACCGCTTTCGAATCCGTTACCCCTTTCTCCAAAGTTCTTCGAGGCGCCATGTAGAAATTCGACGAGGCCCCGTAGAACTTCTGTGTACCTCATCGGTTGCCGCTTGAGAACGCGTTGTCGCTCGCAGCGCGCACTGCGCATGCTTTATGATTGAACGAAATCAATTATTCAAATGAATGCACCCCGCGAGACAGGCCGAAGCTCGAGTCGTAAAGATCGGCGGTGACGTCCCCGCCGCCAGGAGCGTGGCGCCGCGGACTAGAAGCACTTCAGCAACGCACTGGAATGAGTTTGACGTTTGGGGGGTGGTTTGAGACAGTCTTTCAATTTGTAGCCATCCATTTTTCGCGGTAAAAAGTCATGGCCATCTTTCTAACGGGGCCCAGCGCTGAGCGTGCGGACGACTTACAACTCCATCCAATGCGGCGTGCTGCACTAAATGTAAGAGCCACGCTCTGCGCTGATTCCCCAGGTACGAAAAATGGAGTAAAAAGTGACCGACAACAAAAGTTGACACAAAATGTTCTTTCGTGAAATTGGACAGATTTGGCGGGAAGGTAGACCGCGCAAGCGGTTCAGAGTACCTCCCGGCCTTCGGAGCAGTATCGCGGAGCACTCGCCTTCGACCTGGAATGCCTTTGAGACCGTCCGCCGCGCGCTCCGCCGCCGACTTCTATTGATATTGGTTTTATGTGACAAACGGGGTGGCTCGATGGCCAAGATGGCCGCGCGTTGGAATTGCCAGGCCGCTACGCCACTAACGCTTCTCCCTCACGCACGGCACGGCACGGCACGGCACGGCCGCGGGCAGAGTTAAGCCATCACCCGCCCGTACTCGATTGACTTGTTATTGGTCGGCGGCGCGAAAGTCGACCAATTACTGGGGTTGCATCTGCGCATCGAGGCGTGGCGCGGCGTGGCGTGGCGCGGCGTGGCGTGGCGTCCGCTGTACATCGCGTGGGTCGTGTCTATGCAGATTGGAGGGGTCACCGCGAGGACCGGGATTGTCGGGGGCTGGCTGAGCCCACGGGCTGTCCACCGTGGCGTTGTCTCGACATGCGGGGCGGGGTGCGGCGGCGCGGGGACAGCTGTTGACACGGACGTGGTCGGACCGCGAAGACGACGTGACTTTCCCCGCGGCGGCCCGGCAGTGCACGGCAGCCTCCGTGTGATAAAAGCAGCGAGTAGCATCCCGCGGCGCCGAGACCCGCGACGGGCAGAGCAGACCAAAGCACGGAAAGCAGGGCAGTGTTCGGCCCGTCCAACAGAAAGTCGCCAGAAAAGCGAGAACTGTCCCAACTCTTCTACGCGGTCCTACCCGGCCATGTCACACAGTGGGGGGATGGCTTCGATCGAGTCTGGCACACCACAAAGGGATCGCACGTCGGCCTCTGCTGCAGTAGGCAATAGGGCAGAGGTCGGCCGGCCGCGCGTGCCGCGTGCCGCGTGCGTCTGTTCGGCCAATACACTGCAGGCTCGTTGCGAACGGCGCACTCCATGCCGTACAGGCGCGAGAGGGACAGAGCGACTGTGCTGCTCTGCTCCTTGCATGCGTACGCTACATGCGTCAGGGCGGACAGGCAGTGGCCAGCAGTGGCTAGCAGTGGCTAGCAGTGGCGTGGCGGGGAGCACTCGGGGCAAACAAGGCGACTGCCTGGACTTCCCGCTCTGGAGTGCCGCGCAGGGATCACTAGACCCCTTGCAGACGCCGAGGCTGGTCAGAGTCGAAATATAAATGGCGTCCACCACGTCAGGGAATCGACTCTTAGATCGAACAGAACAAAACGGTGCAGCACAACACGAAGCGCGCGGAATCACGTCCGAAAAAAAAACAAAGTAAAAGAAAAACGAGCGCCGCATCAAGATTTGCCACCTTCCCCTTTCCCATTGTGGCGGTTTAAGTCAGATTAAGACGCGCTGCCGCTCTATCTCATCCCAAAAGAGGGACGCGCGTCCAGCCAGCATCCCATTGTGGACCTGACGCGATTGCTATCGTCCTGCAAAGAGAACAACCCCCCCCCCCTCCCGAAACCGGGGCCAGTCCGGCCAGCCTTATCGTTGGGATTCCACAAAAGAGGCGGAGGGACGTGGAGTCCAGTAGGCCAGGGGCGGGCAGGGGCGGGCAGGCCGCGGGCAGGCAGGCCCTTGCCCCAGTGTGCCCGCGAGAGGTTCCGCGCAGCGCCTCGTCGCTCTGCCTCTCTCGCACCCCTGCGGCCTCCGGGCCGAGTGCGGGAGAGACAGAGCGAAGGTGCCTTTGGCTCGGAATGGGCCTGCCGCGGCGGCGGCGCCAGCAGCGTCAGCAGAACGGTTTCTTTACAGCATCCGTTTGTCCCTCGTAAACCGCCGCCACTGCTCATCTTCCTCGCGTCCGCGGACGCCCTGGACGCCGTGGACGTCGTGGGAACGAGCGGAAAAAGAGGAAAGGACCGCGACGTCCCGCCGTGCCTGCATTCACTGCATTCACGGCATTCACCCGTTTCGCGACTTTACTGTTCCCCGGGTGACTTTGTGGCTGGCGGGTAATCACTGTGCTCGGCCATCTCGACCCCTTTCTTGCAGGGCGGGGCGGGGCGGGGCGGCGAGCAGCGACAGACATCCAGTGCAGCCCCGCACAGACTAAAATTCACCGTCAACATCAAATCAAGTGCACCACACTTTTGAAAGAAAGAAAAACGCGTGGTATCGCAGTGTACCGCTTGATAAGTTCTGATGCGTTTTGGACAGAGACCTGATGTACACACTTGTTTTAAAAACACCAACGACTAATAATGTGAAAAAGTTTGTTTCTCACAAATAATGCTATTCCTTCCTCGCGCGGTCCGCGCCTTCCCCTGCGCTGCCCGCGGCCGGCGGCTTGTAGATGACGGCGCGCTCCTTGTCGCTGCCCACGACGTCGCGGGCGGTGCTGCGCGGCGCTGCGGTGGCACTGCAGACATGATGCGGCGCATGCTGAGCTGGCTGAGCGCACCGCGGACAATGACAATGGCGTCGGACATGTCGCGGGGCAGCGCGGAGCAGCGCGGAGCAAGCCTTGATTGATTCGAACCGAGACGCGGCGCGATACGCGACTCGCAAACCCGACTCGGCTGCAGTCAACTCGCCTTTGGAAGCACGAAGCGGGGGAAGTCTCACGGAAGTCCGCTGCTCGTCCCGGCGCCGCTTGGCACGCGGCCCTGCCCTCGTCCGAGCCGCGCGTCGCGCCGCCGGTGTGGGCGGGGCATTATACTCTCGTGACCATTGACTCCCAGGAGTACACCATCCCTAGGGACAGTGTACTCTCCCCTTAGGGAGAGTACACCATCCCTAGGGATAGTGTACTCCCCTACCTCGAGAGGGGGGGAGTACATTGACCCTAGAGATAGTGTACTCCCGGGGGTACACTATCCCTAGGGTCAATGTACTCCCCCCCTCTCGAGGTGGGGGGGTACACTATCCCTAGGGATGGTGTACTCTCCCTAAGGGGGGAGTACACTATCCCTAGGGCCAATGTACTCCCCCACTAGCAGGGGAGTACTTGGTCCCTAGGGATATTGTACTCCCCTACCAGCATGGGAGTACATGTTCTCCCCTTCCAAGAGAAGGGTAGGGTCAAGAATAGGGTAAAATCTGACGCGAGTTGAGTAAGATCTGTCAGCGTCAAACAGCGAGGCTGTGCCAGCGTCAAACAGCGAGGCTGTGCCAGCGTCACACAGCGAGGCTGTGCCAGCGTCAAACAGCGAGGCTGTGCCAGCGTCAAACAGCGAGGCTGTGCCAGCGTCAAACAGCGAGGCTGTGCCAGCGTCACACAGCGAGGCTGTGCCAGCGTCAAACAGCGAGGCTGTGCCAGCGTCAACAGCGAGGCTGTGCCAGCGTCAAACAGCGAGGCTGTGCCAGCCTCAACAGCGAGGCTGTGCCAGCGTCAAACAGCGAGGCTGTGCCAGCGTCAAACAGCGAGGCTGTGCCAGCGTCAAACAGCGAGGCTGTGCCAGCCTCACACAGCGAGGCTGTGCCAGCCTCACACAGCGAGGCTGTGCCAGCCTCACACAGCGAGGCTGTGCCAGCCTCCCACAGCGAGGCTGTGCTAGCGTCAAACAGCGAGGCTGTGCCAGCCTCACACAGCGAGGCTGTGCCAGCCTCACACAGCGAGGCTGTGCCAGCCTCACACAGCGAGGCTGTGCAGGCGTCCAACAGCGAGGCTGTGCCAGCGTCAAACAGCGAGGCTGTGCCAGCCTCCCACAGCGAGGCTGTGCCAGCGTCAAACAGCGAGGCTGTGCCAGCGTCAAACAGCGAGGCTGTGTCAGCGTCAAACAGCGAGGCTGTGCCAGCGTCACACAGCGAGGCTGTGCCAGCGTCAAACAGCGAGGCTGTGCCAGCGTCAAACAGCGAGGCTGTGCCAGCGTCAAACAGCGAGGCTGTGCCAGCCTAACACAGCGAGGCTGTCCAGCGTAAAACAGCGAGGCTGTGCCAGCGTCAAACAGCGAGGCTGTGCCAGCGTCAAACAGCGAGGCTGTGCCAGCGTCAAAAAGCGAGGCTGTGCCAGCCTCACACAGCGAGGCACACGCGGCTGTGCCAGCCTCACACAGCGAGGCTGTGCCAGCGTCAACAGCGAGGCTGTGCCAGCGTCAAACAGCGAGGCTGTGCCAGCTCACACAGCGAGGCTGTGCCAGCGTCAAACAGCGAGGCTGTGCCAGCGTCAAACAGCGAGGCTGTGCCAGCGTCAAACAGCGAGGCTGTGCCAGCCTCACACAGCGAGGCTGTGCCAGCGTCAAACAGCGAGGCTGTGCCAGCGTCACACAGCGAGGCTGTGCCAGCGTCAAACAGCGAGGCTGTGCCAGCGTCAAACAGCGAGGCTGTGCCAGCGTCAAAAGCGAGGCTGTGCCAGCCTAAACAGCGAGGCTGTGCCAGCGTCAAACAGCGAGGCTGTGCCAGCCTCAACAGCGAGGCTGTGCCAGCGTCAAACAGGAGGCTGTGCCAGCGTCAAACAGCGAGGCTGTGCCAGCGTCAAACAGCGAGGCTGTGCCAGCCTCAACAGCGAGGCTGTGCCAGCCTCACACAGCGAGGCTGTGCCAGCCTCACACAGCGAGGCTGTGCCAGCGTCAAACAGCGAGGCTGTGCCAGCGTCAAACAGCGAGGCTGTGCCAGCCTCCCACAGCGAGGCTGTGCCAGCGTCAAACAGCGAGGCTGTGCCAGCGTCAACAGCGAGGCTGTCCAGCGTCAAACAGCGAGGCTGTGCCAGCGTCACACAGCGAGGCTGTGCCAGCGTCAAACAGCGAGCTGTGCCAGCGTCAAACAGCGAGGCTGTGCCAGCGTCAAACAGCGAGGCTGTGCCAGCCTAACACAGCGAGGCTGTGCCAGCGTAAACAGCGAGGCTGTGCCAGCGTCAAACAGCGAGGCTGTGCCAGCGTCAAACAGCGAGGCTGTGCCAGCGTCAAAAGCGAGGCTGTGCCAGCCTCACACAGCGAGGCTGTGCCAGCCTCACACAGCGAGGCTGTGCCAGCGTCAAACAGCGAGGCTGTGCCAGCGTCAAACAGCGAGGCTGTGCCAGCCTCCCACAGCGAGGCTGTGCCAGCGTCAAACAGCGGGCTGTGCCAGCCTCACACAGCGAGGCTGTGCCAGCGTCAAACAGCGAGGCTGTGCCAGCGTCAACAGCGAGGCTGTGCCAGCTCAACAGCGAGGCTGTGCCAGCGTCAAACAGCGAGGCTGTGCCAGCGTCAAACAGCGAGGCTGTGCCAGCGTCAAACAGCGAGGCTGTGCCAGCGTCAAACAGCGAGGCTGTGCCAGCCTCAAACAGCGAGGCTGTGCCAGCGTCAAACAGCGAGGCTGTGCCAGCGTCAAACAGCGAGGCTGTGCCAGCGTCAACAGCGAGGCTGTGCCAGCGTCAAACAGCGAGGCTGTGCCAGCGTCTAACAGCGAGGCTGTGCCAGCGTCAAGAGCGAGGCTGTGCCAGCCTCACACAGCGAGGCTGTGCCAGCCTCACACAGCGAGGCTGTGCCAGCGTCAAACAGCGAGGCTGTGCCAGCGTCAAACAGCGAGGCTGTGCCAGCCTCCCACAGCGAGGCTGTGCAGCGTCAAACAGCGAGGCTGTGCCAGCCTCACACAGCGAGGCTGTGCCAGCGTCAAACAGCGAGGCTGTGCCAGCGTCGAAAAGCGAGGCTGTGCCAGCGTCAAACAGCGAGGCTGTGCCAGCGTCAAACAGCGAGGCTGTGCAGCGTCAAACAGCGAGGCTGTGCCAGCGTCACACAGCGAGGCTGTGCCAGCGTCAAACAGCGAGGCTGTGCCAGCGTCAAACAGCGAGGCTGTGCCAGCGTCAAACAGCGAGGCTGTGCCAGCCTAACACAGCGAGGCTGTGCCAGCGTCAAACAGCGAGGCTGTGCCAGCGTCAAACAGCGAGGCTGTGCCAGCGTCAAACAGCGAGGCTGTGCCAGCGTCAAAAGCGAGGCTGTGCCAGCCTCACACAGCGAGGCTGTGCCAGCCTCACACAGCGAGGCTGTGCCAGCGTCAAACAGCGAGGCTGTGCCAGCGTCAAACAGCGAGGCTGTGCCAGCCTCCCACAGCGAGGCTGTGCCAGCGTCAAACAGCGGGGCTGTGCCAGCCTCACACAGCGAGGCTGTGCCAGCGTCAAACAGCGAGGCTGTGCCAGCTTCGCACAGCGAGGCTGTGCCAGCCTCACACAGCGAGCTGTGCCAGCGTCAAACGAGGCTGTGCCAGCGTCAAACAGCGAGGCTGTGCCAGCGTCAAACAGCGAGGCTGTGCCAGCGTCAAACAGCGAGGCTGTGGCCAGCCTCACACAGCGAGGCTGTGCCAGCGTCAAACAGCGAGGCTGTGCCAGCGTCAAACAGCGAGGCTGTGCCAGCGTCAAACAGCGAGGCTGTGCCAGCCTCACACAGCGAGGCTGTGCCAGCGTCAAACAGCGAGGCTGTGCCAGCGTCAAACAGCGAGGCTGTGCCAGCGTCAAACAGCGAGGCTGTGCCAGCCTAACACAGCGAGGCTGTCTCAGCGTAAACAGCGAGGCTGTGCCAGCGTCAAACAGCGAGGCTGTGCCAGCGTCAAACAGCGAGGCTGTGCCAGCGTCAAAAGCGAGGCTGTGCCAGCCTCAACAGCGAGGCTGTGCCAGCCTCACACAGCGAGGCTGTGCCAGCGTCAAACAGCGAGGCTGTGCCAGCGTCAAACAGCGAGGCTGTGCCAGCGTCACACAGCGAGGCTGTGCCAGCGTCAAACAGCGAGGCTGTGCCAGCGTCAAACAGCGAGGCTGTGCCAGCGTCAAACAGCGAGGCTGTGCCAGCGTCACACAGCGGCTGTGCCAGCGTCCCACAGCGAGGCTGTGCCAGCGTCAAACAGCGAGGCTGTGCCAGCCTCACAGCGAGGCTGTGCCAGCGTCAACAGCGAGGCTGTGCCGCGTCAAACAACGAGGCTGTGCCAGCCTCACACAGCGAGGCTGTGCCAGCGTCAAACAGCGAGGCTGTGCCAGCGTCAAACAGCGAGGCTGTGCCAGCGTCAAACAGCGAGGCTGTGCAAGCTAACACAGCGAGGCTGTGCCAGCGTCAAACAGCGATCTGTGCCAGCCTCACACAGCGAGGCTGTGCCAGCGTCAACAGCGAGGCTGTGCCAGCGTCAACAGCGAGGCTGTGCCAGCGTCAAACAGCGAGGCTGTGCCAGCCTCACACAGCGAGGCTGTGCCAGCCTCACACAGCGAGGCTGTGCCAGCGTCACCAGCGAGGCTGTGCCAGGCGTCAAACAGCGAGGCTGTGCCAGCGTCAAACAGCGAGGCTGTGCCAGCCTCCACAGCGAGGCTGTGCCAGCGTCAAACAGCGAGGCTGTGCCAGCGTCAAACAGCGAGGCTGTGCCAGCGTCAAACAGCGAGGCTGTGCAGCGTCAAACACGAGGGGAAACAGCTCCCCTTTTTTTTGTACACCAAAAATGTAATGCTTCAAAAAATTTTACCAATTTCAAAAATTCTCAAAAATTTTCATAATTTTGAGAATTTCCACAAAATTTAAAAATTTGTGCCAATGCAAACTTTCTTGAAAATTTTCAAAAATTTCCAAAATTCTAAAAAATTTCGAAATGTCTGAAAATTTCTCAAATTTCTGAAAATTTTCAAAAATTCCGGAAAATCACAAAAAATTTCGTAATTTCCTAAGTAAAGCCAAAAATTTTGAACTTTCTGTAAGACTGCGAAGCACCAAGCAAGCTCAAGTTCAAGTAGTGGGCTGAAATATTTTGAAGGGATGACTTGCGTGATGCCGGATGCCCGCTACTTAGTGTTAAAACAAAGCACCCTCCTGTCAACGTTCAAACGGACGGAGCGTCGTAGCAACATATTCAAAACGTCCTTTTTCCTCATTTTGTAAGGAATCTAAAAATGTTTTTGTTTAACTCTCAAATCGTTAGAAACAAATTTTCCTAGATTTATGCTAATGCTCTCGGCTCGTCTTCCGAGAAGGCTCCGGTGGACCAGGTGGCTCGACTGTCCTCAGGGCGGCCTGGCGGCGCGGCCCCGCCCGGGCGGGTGCCCTCCACCCCTGCCGGAACCTCGGGACAGAGTCAGGTATTCGCCGTCCCAACCAACCACCGCCAGCCACCATCCATCCTGAATCGCAGTATATGTGGCATTTCGCAAAATCTTACAAACGAGCGTCCTGCACGCCTCACCGTTCGAATCTGTTAAATGAACTTTGTACGTCAATTTTAAAGGCAGCTGTAGTCCTAACACCTGCCGGCGGGGCGGCCAGGAAAGCTCGCTGTCAATGAATGGCATCCCCGGATGCAGGTCGACGCCCCAGCCCACCCCCTCCCCCCTTCACCCGCCGGGCTTCTTGACCTTGCTAATTGGGGGGACGTCTCGAAACAGTGTGTCATTTCTTTGGAGACTGGCGGCGTTTTTTACGAAAACCTTCTCGAACCTTCTGGAATGCTTTCGGACGGGCCCCTGCCGCTCGGGAGTGGCGTAGGACAAAGCCCGCCATTGCGCGACGGAAATGCGACGATACTCTCGCGCATATGAACCAGGATTTTTCTTCAAAGTTCGGACTCCCCTGCCTTGGCCGGGCAGGTCCGAGCGCCAGTTGCCCTGCAGCCCTTGCCATTCGTGCGTCGTCGAGCCATGCGCGTTCTGTGTCGCCGCGCGTGTTGTGATTTGCCTGCCCGCGGCTCAATCGATGCCCTACCTGGACCATTTACCCCATCTTTCTCCCTGTGCTACTCCCCCACGCCCTCGTCAATGTCAAAAATTCACAAAAATTTCCAAAATTTTCAAAAATTGCCTTAACTTTTCAAAAAATTTCAAAAATTCTCAATAATTTCCACAATTTTTGAAAATTGTAAAATGTCTAAAAATTTACAAAATTGACAAAAACTTTTAAAAATGTAGGAAAATTTACGAAAATTTAGAAAAATTTTCGCTTTTGTACACCAAAATTCTTAGTTGTTTCCCCCCGGTCAAACAGCGAGGCTGTGCCAGCGTCAAACAGCGAGGCTGTGCCAGCGTCAAACAGCGAGCTGGTGCCAGCGTCAAACAGCGAGGCTATGCCAGCCTAACCAGCGAGGCTGTCTCAGCGTAAAACAGCGGGGGAGGCTGTGCCAGCGTCAAACAGCGAGGCTGTGCCAGCCTCACACAGCGAGGCTGTGCCAGCCTCACACTGCGAGGCTGTGCCAGCTCCACAGCGAGGCTGTGCAGGCGTCAAACAGCGAGGCTGTGCCAGCGTCAAACAGCGAGGCTGTGCCAGCCTCCCACAGCGAGGCTGTGCCAGCGTCAAACAGCGAGGCTGTGCCAGCGTCAAACAGCGAGGCTGTGCCAGCGTCAAACAGCGAGGCTGTGCCAGCGTCAAACAGCGAGGCTGTGCCAGCGTCAAACAGCGAGGCTGTGCCAGCGTCAAACAGCGAGGCTGTGCCAGCGTCAAACAGCGAGGCTGTGCCAGCCTAACACAGCGAGCTGTCTCAGCGTACAACAGCGAGGCTGTGCCAGCGTCAAACAGCGGGCTGTGCCAGCGTCAAACAGCGAGGCTGTGCCAGCGTCAAAAGCGAGGCTGTGCCAGCCTCACACAGCGAGGCTGTGCCAGCGTCCTCACACAGCGAGGCTGTGCCAGCGTCAAACAGCGAGGCTGTGCCAGCGTCAAACAGCGAGGGCTGTGCCAGCTCAAACAGCGAGGCTGTGCTAGCGTCAAACAGCGGGGCTGTGCCAGCCTCACAACAGCGAGGCTGTGCCAGCGTCAAACAGCGAGGCTGTGCCAGCGTCAAACAGCGAGGCTGTGCCAGCCTCACACAGCGAGGCTGTGCCAGCGTCAAACAGCGAGGCTGTGCCAGCGTCAAACGCGAGGCTGTGCCAGCGACAAACAGCGAGGCTGTGCCAGCGTCAAACAGCGAGGCTGTGCCAGCCTCACACAGCGAGGCTGTGCCAGCGTCAACAGCGAGGCTGTGCCAGCGTCAAACAGCGAGGCTGTGCCAGCGTCACACAGCGAGGCTGTGCCAGCGTCAAACAGCGAGGCTGTGCAGCGTCAAAAGCGAGGCTGTGCCAGCCTCACACAGCGAGGCTGTGCCAGCCTCACACAGCGAGGCTGTGCCAGCGTCAAACAGCGAGGCTGTGCCAGCGTCAAACAGCGAGGCTGTGCCAGCTCAAACAGCGAGGCTGTGCCAGCGTCAAACAGCGAGGCTGTGCCAGCCTCCCACAGCGAGGCTGTGCCAGCGTAAAACAGCGGGCTGTGCCAGCGTCAAACAGCGAGGCTGTGCCAGCGTCAAACAGCGAGGCTGTGCCAGCGTCAACAGCGAGGCTGTGCCAGCGTCAAACAGCGAGGCTGTGCCAGCTAACACAGCGAGGCTGTGCCAGCGTAAAAAGCGAGGCTGTGCCAGCCTCACACAGCGAGGCTGTGCCAGCGTCAAACAGGAGGCTGTGCCAGCGTCAAACAGCGAGGCTGTGCCAGCGTAAAACAGCGAGGCTGTGCCAGCCCACAGCGAGGCTGTGCCAGCCTCAAAAGCGAGGCTGTGCCAGCCTCACACAGCGAGGCTGTGCAGCGTCAAACAGCGAGGCTGTGCCAGCGTCAAACAGCGAGGCTGTGCCAGCCTCCCACAGCGAGGCTGTCCCAGCGTAAAACAGCGAGGCTGTGCCAGCGTCAAACAGCGAGGCTGTGCCAGCGTCAAACAGCGAGGCTGTGCCAGCTCACACAGCGAGGCTGTGCCAGCGTCAAACAGCGAGGCTGTGCCAGCGTCAAACAGCGAGGCTGTGCCAGCGTCAAACAGCGAGGCTTGCCAGCCCAAACAGCGAGGCTGTCCAGCGTAAAACAGCGAGGCTGTCCCGCGTCAAACAGCGAGGCTGTGCCAGCCTCACACAGCGAGGCTGTGCCAGCGTCAAACACGAGGCTGTGCCAGCGTAAAACAGCGAGGCTGTGCCAGCGTCAAACAGCGAGGCTGTGCCAGCGTCAAACAGCGAGGCTGTGCCAGCCTCCCACACGGGGCTGTGCCAGCGTCAAACAGCAAGGCTGTGCCAGCGTCAAACAGCGAGGCTGTGCCAGCGTAAAACCAGCGAGGCTGTCCCAGCCTCAAACAGCGAGGCTGTGCCAGCGTCAAACAGCGAGGCTGTGCCAGCGTCAAACAGCGAGGCTGTGCCAGCGTCAAACAGCGAGGCTGTGCCAGCGTCAAACAGCGAGGCTGTGCCAGCGTCAAACAGCGAGGCTGTGCCACCCTAAACAGCGAGGCTGTGCCAGCGTCAAACAGCGAGGCTGTGCCAGCGTAAAACAGCGAGGCTGTGCCAGCTCAAACAGCGAGGCTGTGCCAGCGTCAAACAGCGAGGCTGTGCCAGCGTCAAACAGCGAGGCTGTGCCGCGTCAAACAGCGAGGCTGTGCCAGCGTCAAACAGCAAAGGCTGTGCCACCCTAAACAGCGAGGCTGTGCCAGCGTCAAACAGCGAGGCTGTGCCAGCGTCAAACAGCGAGGCTGTGCCAGCGCCCAAACAGCGAGGCTGTGCCAGCGTCAAACAGCGAGGCTGTGCCAGCCTCAAACAGCGGGGCTGTGCCAGCCTCACAAGCGAGGCTGTGCCAGCGTAAAACAGCGAGGCTGTGCCAGCGTCAAACAGCGAGGCTGTGCCAGCGTCAAACAGCGAGGCTGTGCCAGCCTAAAACAGCGAGGCTGTGCCAGCGTCAAACAGCGAGGCTGTGCCAGCGTCAAACAGCGAGGCTGTGCCAGCGTCAAACAGCGGGGCTGTGCCAGCGTCAAACAGCGAGGCTGTGCCAGCGTCAAACAGCGAAGCTGTGCCAGCCAAACACAGCGAGGCTGTGCCAGCGTCAAACAGCGAGGCTGTGCCAGCGTCAAACAGCGGGGCTGTCCCAGCGTCAAACAGCGAGGCTGTGCCAGCGTCAAACACGAGGCTGTGCCAGCCTCCCCAGCGAGGCTGTGCCAGCGTCAAACAGCGAGGCTGTGCCAGCGTCAAACAGCGGGGCTGTGCCAGCGTCAAACAGCGAGGCTGTGCAGGCCAAACCCCAGCAAGGCTGTGCCAGCGTCAAACAGCGGGCTGTGCCAGCGTCAAACAGCGAGGCTGTGCCAGCGCCCCGGGCCGCCGAAAGTACTTTCTGGGGGGGGGGGGCGAATTTTTAGGGAAAAATTGTTGGGTTGCCTACCGTTAAGGGGCAACCCCCCAATACGGTTTAGACTTCCCCAATAGTTTTCCAAAATCCAGCGAGCGAAGCGAGCTTAAAGCGAAAATTCACACAATTCTAGACTTTAACACAACTTTTCCCATTTTTAGAGCTTAATTACACGCTTTATTGGTGGGCGAAGCGAGCCAAACGGCAAAATAATGGAGGAAAATTAAAAAAAACCTGCGAGCGAAGCGAGCAAGAAGCCAAAAAACAAAGAATTTGCGACTTTGCTATATTTTTCTCTCTATTTCGAGCTCAAAATGGCACTTTAGTGTCTGAAAGTGGGGGGGGGGGGGAAGTCGCCCCCCCCCCCCTTTCCCCCCCACCCCACTTCCGGCCCCTTGAGATCTGTGAGGGGCCCTTAGGGTTTGGACTGGTTGGACCATTATGTTTTATTATAATATCTGTCGAGAGTAGGGTAACATCCGTTGCGAGTAGAGTAAGATCCCTCCCGAGCCCCTTAGGTTTGGTTAGGATTGGTTGGACAGTTTAGATTTAGAATATTAAGTAGCCTTCCGTCGATGCAAGGAAAACCCAACCCAACCAACCCGACAACGGCATCTGCCCCATGACGTCTGCCATTTGGGGGAGTACATTATCCCTAGGGACCAAGTACTCCCCTGCTGGTGGGGGAGTACACCATCCCTAGGGCCAATGTACTCCCCCCCCAAGAGAGGGGGAGTACCTTCACTCTAGGGATAGTGTACTCCCGGGGGGGTACACTATCCCTAGGGGCAATGTACTCCCCCCCTCTCGAGGTAGGGGAGTACACTATCCCCCGGGATGGGTCCTCCCTAAGGGGGGGGTACATTGTCCCTAGGGATGGGGTACGGGCGATATGGGTGCCCCCGCGATGAATGGGCTGGGGTGCAGCCACCGCGCGACGGTTTACCCCCCCAAAATCCGATCGGATGAGGGTACCGCCATTGCGCGATGGCTGCACCCCTAGGTACACTTCTCTCCTAAAGGTGCATTCATGGCACGACACCGGGCATTTAGGGACTTGGCGCCTGGGACGTGGGCAGTCCCGTCGAACCACGGTGCTCGGCGGTACAGCCTGCCCCCTTACCATTTAAGGGGTGCCCCCCGGTTGGCAGGCGCTTGCACCCCCCCCCCCCCCCGCCGCCCGAAACGCCCCCCCCTCCCCCCCCCCCTCTCTCTCTCTTCTCAAAACACACACACACACACACCCACACAAAAATCGGTGCCGAAAAAAATGTTGTGCCGAGTAACTTTTGGCCCAGCCGTCTGACGAGAGCGCCACCTGTCCTCCTCCCCGCAATAAGACTACTCTGCATGTTGCCAAGGCAACGGTTTAACGGCGCCGTCGCTGCGTTTCGTTTTGTTTGTCGCCCGTTACGCCCGGCGCCGGGTGATGCGTTTCGCAGGGGCCCAGCTACTCGCAGAAAAGCAAAGCCCGAAAAAATAACATTTCGGTTTCTGTTGGTTGACGGTTTTGTACCCCCCTTACGTAAGGCGAAAGTGGTCCGGGTGATTGCAGGCCTGCAGTGCAGCGCCCGCTGCGACCGATAGCGACTACAAGTCGGCGACAAATTGGACAACGACGGTCGGAGTATGAATCACGAGCGCGCGCATCACGAAGCCAAATACCGGATAATAACACGACAAGGCAGGCCATGGGCAGGCCATGGGCAGGCCATGGGCAGGCCGGGACCGGGAGCACGAACTGGCAGCGCGACCTGCACAGTGCAGGAGCAACCTACGCACATTTTGCTAAACCTTGTGTGAAATGGAGAGACCCAACTCTTACACCCCCGCGCCCGGGGTCCAATAGTCCTGTGGTTAAAATGTCCGGAAATCAAACATAAAAACTGTTCTGCATGTTGTGATTATGTTGATTATTTCACTAATCACCAACTGGACGCACACTGGCTGCCCCTCGGAGGGGCGCCTCCGAACTGCGTTTATCGTATTCCGAGCATGTCTCCGGCGCACTCGGCCCAACGCGGCCGACGCCATCGCTCAGGCGGCCGCCACTTCTCGGCGCTGACGGCCGGCGATAAGTGCAGAAAGGTTAAATGATAAATGCAAAAATAAAAGTGAGTAAAAAAGCAGGAAGCCGTCATGTTTGACAAGGCGCGGCGCCGCGGCGGTCGGCTGGCCGTCCGGGGTCGCGGCAGCAACTTGCATTAAACCCGAGTTATGCGATTGTCCACGGCGAGTCACTAATTAACGCGGGGGGGGCGGCCGGGAAAAAAAAGGGGGGGGGGGGGGTGACTGATCTGCACGCATTTGCATGGGGTGACGGATTGGCTCGCCGGGCTGGCCTTTGAGTGACCGCCCAGTGCGGCACCGCGGCACCGCGGAAGACGCCGGCGACGTCGCTCTGTCTCTCTCGCACTCATGGGGCGTCACGCACAGGTGCGAGAGAAACAGAGCGACGAAAACGATTCTGGGAAAACAGTTGGCACTCCCGTCTGGCCGAGGCGAACTGGCGCTAGATGAATCTTGCAAGAAAGAGAGGGGGGGGAGGGAGAAGTTTTTTCGATGGTCTTGGTTTTTTCACAAGTTCTGGGGTGAGTTTAGATTTGCGCGAGCTCTGTCCGTCTTCACTGAAATTCTTCGCAGTTTTGTATGAAACTTTGTTGCTTCCATCCAGTTCCAAAGTGTGTTGGGTCTTCTTCGCGTGCCGAGGCAGACGAACTGAGGCACGTTTTGCAGCGCGTCGGCCGCGCAGGACTCAGGCGGGAGCGTCTGCCCAGTGGCGGGGCGCGGTGGGGGGGGCGCGGTGGCGGGGCGTAGTGCGACATGACGACGAGATGGGGCGAAACAGATTGTCCCGTGGTGGGCTCTGCGAGGCTCTGTGAGTCTCTCCCGGGGATCTGTCCCTCAGCGGGGGTGGAGGGGGGCCAGCGGCTGGTTCCGAACAGGGGTCGCCGTCCGTCTGCTCCTCTCCTCCGTGCGGAGTCCCCCTTCAGTGCGAGGGGGAGAGAGAGAGAGAGAGAAAAAGAGAGAGAGAGGAGAGAGAGAGAGAGGAGAGAGAGAGAGAGAGAGGAGGGGGGGGGGGGGGGGTCTTGGAGGGCTCTGCGCACGGCGCTGGGGGCCCGGCCGGGCCCTCACCTCCGACCCCTGTAATGTGCCCCCAGTCACGCCGGGCGGGGCAGAGCGTTGCACACAGCCGCGCGCTAAGGATGACACTATCAAGACGCTCCGCTCCACTCGGCGCAGAGACAAATGGCGATATGAGTGGCCACGCTGGGAAGACGAAGGACGTTCCTCGCAGCTTCAAAAGGAAACGGCGGCGCCACGCAACCTATCCTGTGCGCGCGCTATCAGTACGACGAAGTCACTCCGTGATGGCCAATAATTGAAAGGAATCTTTCTGAGAGAGTCCGCCGGGCGCGTGCGTCCGCGTCGCTTGGCTCGCGTTTGGCTCGGCCGGCCCGCTTGGCTGCAAGCGTGGCGCGCGGCGCTTCGGGCCCGTCATAATCGGCCGAGCCAAACGCGTGTTGTGTGGCTAAATTTCAATTTCGCGTCGCTTGTCGCGGCGCGGCGTGGCGCGGCGTGGCGCGGTGCCACCACGGCACGACTTTCTCACACGAGACCGTAAACTCGATTCGGCTTTTCGCTCCCAGCCGATCGGGCGGCCCATCGCCAGGATGAAGACCACTCCGCTCGCAAGCCAGCCAATAGCAGTTACTTGCGGAAAACTAAGCTTGAGTCCGATTTTCGGTGAATCAGACGGGCCGCGGTGCCCTGGGGCGGTTTCTCGGGGGGGGCCCGTTGGCGGGGCGTGGCGGGGCGTTGGGCGGTTCGGGCGGTGGTGTGGCGGTGGTCGGGCGGGGTGTGGCGGTGGCGGGGCGGGGTCGGGCGTGGTCGTGGCGGGGCTGGCGGTGGTCGTGGCGGTGTCTGGGGGGCGCGGCTTTTGGTGTCGGGCGGTGGGGGGTTTCTGGGGGGGTGGTCGTGGCGGTGGTCGTGGCGGTGGAGGCCGTGTCCGGGGCTGCCGCGCCCGCCGCCCGCAGTTGACGCACCCCTCGTCGCGGCCACGTCGTCGCGCCACCCGCCCGGCCTCGGCGCCGAGGCTGTCCACGCCGCCGCACTCCGCGCGCACCGTGTGTGGCGACTTGTCGGCTGAAATGTCAAGGCCGCGGAGCACGCCGGAGACACAGCGGACCGCCGCGGTGCGCCGGCACTGCCAGGACATCCTGAGTCATGCGGAGGGCGACGCGCGGCCGCGAGGGCGAAGCTGGAGCGGAGTCAAAGCGAGTCCAGTCGGACCGATCGGCGGCACTCCAGCCGAGCCTTGTCCTCAAGCAGGGACAGGCGCCAGCGGCCAAAACTCGAAACGCGTTTTGAGCTCAAGATGGACTTGAATCGAACGTATGACCCCACCAATCGATTCTAGTCCATTTAACGACTCTGGAGCTCAAAACCGTCTGCTTCACTCCTGCGAGGTGGTTTCTTTCATTCCAGTGCACCGCGGGTCACACTCGCGTGAGCGGGAACGGCCACTGCTAAAGCGGCAGCGGCGCAGCGTGGTGCGGCAACAGCACGACAGCAACGTTGTGTCAGTTGGTTTCGTTTTAAAGCGAACGCGCGCTAACGGGTAATGAGCATATTTATTTCTCACTCCGCGTTTCGCTTTCGTGTGCATTGAAAGTCCGCTCGGTGCCGCTACAGTGTGGCTACAGGTGTGAGCACGGCCAAGTGTTACGCCGGTCGCGCAATGCCTTATTTCGCCCGATAAAGCATAAGGGAAGGTAGCAGCTCGTTTGTACAGTGCCTTGGTCTGGCCTGGCTCGACCACTGTGAGGACGAAGCAGTCATTAGCCCAGCCCTGCTTGCCCTGGCCTCCGTGGCAAAAGCCGCAAACCAGCCGCCCGTTAACTGGGAGAATACGTTAAGAAAGCCACAAACCCCTTTCCAGAAGGCAGGCCTCTGCCTCTCTCCGCTCTGTCTCTGTCGCACTCTCGCGTGTCGTCCCGCAGGGGGGCGAGAAAGACAGGTTCGAATCTGCGATGCCTTGGTGGCGGAGCACGCTTGGACGGTTCCCTTGAGGCCGGCAGACTGATTACGGGACCTTTTCGTCGCTCTCCCTCTCTCTCTCTCTCTTAAACTCAAGGGGCCTGGAGTGTAGGTTCGAGAGTGACGAAAAACGACACTCGGAATCAGTCCGCTGGGCCGCCAGGGCCGTCAGGCCTCGGCCCAGAGAGCGACAAGAGACGCCAAGGGACAGCAAGGCCCTCGCAAGGCCGTGCCGCGGGCCAGGCCCTCCAGGCCCGCCAGGCCCGCACTCCGACTCGTCACGACTCCGTCACGGCTATTTGGCCCACTTACTGGGCAGGGGCTCATTGGCACCGGCAGGGCCGGCAGGGCCGGCGGGATAGGCCCTTTGAATTATGGGCCAGGTACCCTCCCCCCTCCCAGTGGCCAGCGCGCTGCAGCGGGGCACTAGATCATTACGAGGGCGGCCCGGCCCTGCCCGGCCCGGCGTTGTCCAAAAGATGTGACGCATTGAGCAACAGCGGCGGCGCGCAGCTTGAACGTCCATCAGTTTCTCCACGCGCTGCACAAGGAATCGCCGCGTCTGCGTGCAGCATCGCGCCGTGCCGCGCCGCGCCACGCGACCACGCGCCCTCCATGGCGACGCTTGGGCCGGGCGCCGCCGCCGCGCACCGAGCTGTATGGGCAGGTCGACATTTGGAGCGACCTTTTGCAGAGCAGCGCCGCGCCGCGCAAGGCTGGCCGGACCAAGAGCGCCCCGCGGCCCCCTCCATTTGTTGGTGCGTGTGCCGTAACATTATTGTGTTGCGCGTTGATGAATTATTGGTTCGGACGCCAAAGGCGGCCAAAGGCTGCAAAGGCTGCCAAGCAATGCCATATCGACGACGGCCTGGCCTCCGATGCGCGTCGGGGGGGTCATGCCGCTCCGGGAGGAACAGGAATGGAGCACGGCGCGCCGCGGCGTCATTGAGGCCACCAATGTGTTTTGTGTCTTTGCCGAGTCTTCGCGGAGTCAGTTTGCTGCTGGAGGGGCTCGCGACGCTTTAAAACGTTGCAATGGATCAAAAGAGAAGTCCGATACAAAGTTCGAAAATGAGCTTTGAAAGAATGCCGTTAACTCAATCAGTTTTCATCGATTCCGCGAAGAAACATTTTCTGGGTGTTCTGTGATGGGGGCTTTCAGTTCTAGCCTCGGGCCTCGCGTACATCTGTTTGTCTCGCAGCTAGGAAAAAGGAAGGGACACGATTAGGAACGACGGCCCACGGCCAGACTAGCCCGAGGGGTCGGATTTCCCCTTTGGGCCCGTGCGAGGGAGTTACGTATTCCCGAATATAGGAAAAATGGGAATAAAAGTATAAAGTAATATAGAAAATAGGGGTATTAAGAGGCGAAAATTTTGGAAAATGCAAGTAATAAGGTAATAACAGGGAATATACGGGTAATATAGCCACCGCGTACGAAGTAATATATGAGTTGCCGACCCCTCGGACTAGCCTCACACGAGGCGGCTGCGGCGCTGCAGCGCTTTGACATCACTTTTGGCTTTCATCGGGGCGTGCCGGGGCGGGGCGTGGCAGGCGGGGCGGGGCGGGGTGCTCGCATGGGCATCTCCGCACTCATTAAGGGGTCCCGCGGGGCGCCTCGCCTCGCCGCGGCCGCCTTGCCAAACACCTCACTCAGGGCGCCGCTCCGCCGCTCCACCGCGCTCAAGGCGGGCCAGGCGGGCCAGGCGGGCCAACCCAGCCCTTTTGTTTGTCGCCTATCTCCTCTGATCCCACGTCAGCCGGATGGCTATATAATATCGGCCAGGGCAACACGCCCAAAAGAAAGGGCTGAGAAACTTCGAGTGTAGGGGTGGGGAAGAGAAGGCGTGAACCTGATGCAGAGCCCTGCATGCCGCTTCTTACACGAGGTTGCCTGCTGTGGTTTACCCCCCCCCCCCCCCCTCCCCCCCAAAAACCCCAACGGCGCTTTATTTGGGGAACCGCCCCAATTTGAAATGCCGGGGGGGGGCCCATTTAACTGCGTGCACACCACACACCCCACACACACACACACACACACACACACACACACACACACACACTGCAGAGGAGAGCAGGATGCGCGTAGGACCGCGGTCGGGAGCGCCGCCGTCCTCACCGCCACGCCACTTGTGTCCCGGCAGGTAGGCGCGGGCCGCGGCAGGCCGGCAATAGGATTATTACGACTCTGTCCAGCTCGTGCGCCGAGCCGCCGCCCGGACGTCCCGCGACGCCCCCCGCGGTGGTTTGGGTTTTTTGGGAAAATTTTTAAAATTGGGGGGGGTTTAAAAACTTTTTTTAAAAAAAAAAATTTTTTCCAAAAAAAGGGTTTTTCCAAAAAAAAATTTTTTTTTTTTTTCCCCCCCCCCCCCCTTTTTTTTCCCCGGGGGAAATTTTTTTTTTTTTTGGGGGGGTTTTTTTTTTTTTAAAATTTTTCCCAAACTTTTGGGGGGGGGCCCCCCCCCCCCCGGAAAACCCCCTTTTTAAAACCCCCCCCCCCAAAAAGGGGGGCCAGGGGCCCGGGGGCCCCCCCTTTTTTTTTCCCCCTTTAAAGCCCCCAAAAAATAAAAAAAACCCCAAAAAAAAAAAAGGGGGGGGGGGAAAAAAAGGGGGTTTTGGGGGCCCTTTTTGGGGGTTTGGGTTTTTTTTAACCCCCCCCCCCCCCTTTTTTTTTAAAAATTCCCCAAAAGGGTTTTTTAAAAAACCCCCCAAAAAAACCCTTTTAAAAAAAACCAAACCCTATTTCCCCCAAAAAAAAAACCCCCCCAAAAACCCCCCCCCCCCGGGGGGGAAAAAATTTCCCCCCCCCTTTTTTTCCCCCCCCCTTTTAAAAAAACCCCCCGGGGGGGGTTTTGGGGGTTTTTTTCCCCCCCCCCCCCCCACCCCCCCCCCCCCCCCCCCCCGGTTTTTGGGGGGGGTTTTTTTGGGGGCCCCAAAAGGGTTTTTTTTTTTTTTAAAAAATTTTTCCCCCCCTTTTTTCCCCCCCCCCGGGGGGGCCGGGGGGAAAAAAGGGCCAAAAAAAACCCCCTTTTTTTTTTTTTTGGCCCTTTTTTGGGGGAAAAAGGGGGTTTTTTTTAAAAAACCCCCCCCCCCCCCCCCCCCCCCCCAAAACCTTTGGGGCCCTTTTAAATTTTTGGGTTTCCCCCCGGGGCCCCCCCCCAAATTCCCCCCCCCCAAAAAGGGCGCCGGGGCCCACCCCCCCAAAAAAACCCCCCCTTTTTTTTTAAAAGGGGTTTTGGGGGGGGCCCCCCCGGGGGCCGGAAGGCCGGGGGCCAAAAGGTTGGCGAACGAAAAAGCGTGGCGCTTTTGTTCAGCCGTTCAAACTGTCCCCTGCGTTCGCCTTGAAGCGTAAGTCTGTAGTCTGTAATTCATCCCTAAAGTTTTGGACCAGTTTCTTAAGTGAGGGTGTCGCGCCGAGGCTCCGCCAAGAGCAAAATCAAATCAGACGGACCACTTCTTCCAGCGACCCTCTCCGATTTGCCTGACTTTTTGTCGGCTTAATAATTTTGACTTAAAACTAACTAAAGACTCTCCTTTAGTTAGTTATTAAGCCTACAAAAAAGCAGGCAAATCGGAGGGGGTCGGTGGAAGAAGTAAGTGGTCCGTCTTAGTTGATTTTGTTCCAAGCGTCATGGCCAATGTCCGCTGCTGTTCGGCCCGGCCCGGGTCCTAGGCATCCTGGGCGTGCGTGCGGTTGGTTCCCGGGCCACTGGGCCGTGCAGTGGTTCACGCGGTCCGCGATGTTGCCCTGCACTCAGCTAATGATCTCGTAGTCGCGTGGCGGGGCGTGGCGGGGCGTGGCGTGGCGGGGCGGGGCGGCCGCTGGCCTGGCGGTGTCATCACCTCCGCTGATTGTAATTTATAGCCTATTCAAGTCACGCTGCATCGGATTGGCCCGCGTCTGGGGCTCTGGCGGGTCGGGGCCATCTCGGTGTGAGGCGGGCCGGGCGGGCGTGCTCTGGAACCACACTGGAACTCGCCGGGGGCGCGGCGGTAGCGGTGTGAGCGCAGCGCCAAACGCCGAATCAGCAATTAGGCCACGACGGTTGCGTGCCCCCCCCCCCCCCCCCCCCCCCCTTACCCGACCGCCCTCAAGGGCAGGGCGCGGGCAGGCCCCGCGACCGGACAAGGCCGGATGACACGGAGTAATATTTACACATTGGAAAAGAAATAATGAACGTACATTTGGAGGGAAAGAAATAGCTCTCCCTGAAGAAGCACCGTGTCCGCGTCTGCCCCCGAAGCCGTTTAGCTGTCATAGTTCCCGGCGCGAGCGGCACTGGCGGCCTCGACGGATGGAGACACAGTGCTCTGGCCGCCGTCAAAGAGAGGAGCGACTCAGACAGTGGAGGCTCGCTTTCAAGGCCCTTCAGGGCCATGCAGGACGCACTCTGCCGTGGCCGGGCCGGCCCGGTCACTATTAGCAACCGCTCAAAACAACGTACTGTCTGGAAGGAAAAGGAAGCCCTTTCGTGCTGCTTGCGAATGGCTAGCGCCGTCTCTCTCGCACCCTTACGAGTGCCCCGTGAGCGCGAGAGAGACAGAGCTCCGAGTCAGCCTGCTCGGCTCCGAGTCCACCGTATTTGGAAGAGGCGCTCGCCCCGCTAACTAACCGCCGCACACTTACAGCGTGTGCGTGCGCGCGTGCGGTCTTTGCATGCGGTGCGCGAGGGGGCAGTCCGATGGGTGGTCCCGCTGCAGCGGCAGCCCCGTTGCAATCAGCTGCTGGTGCAAGACCTGCAAGGCGCAGGAGGGGGTGGAGGGGGAAGGGGGACCCGCGATTTTCCCAGCGCGGTCTGGTGTGATGGATGAAGAGATCACGCACTCGCCAAGTGCTTCACAGGTGCCGAGGCGTTGCCGAGCGAAGCAAGCGAAGCGCCCTCTTGATTAGGCCGCCTTGTCTCGGCCCTGCTCCTCGACCTCCACGACCCCCCCCCCCCCCCCCCCCCCCCCCCCCCCCGCCCCGCCCCGCCCCGCCCCCCCCCGCCCCGCCCCGCCCCGCCCCCCCCCCCCCGCCCCGCCCCGCCCCGCCCCGAAGGGCCTCGTAGTGTGCCAAGGGCCGCAGCGACACGGCCTTAATGAAGGGCGTGGGCGGAGGCGGCCGATATTCATGCCGACTGCAAGAAGGCCGGGGAGCACTGCAGGAACACGCAGCGACGCCGCTTGCCAACGGCGGCACTCCGTCAAGCATCATTGTGCCGCGCCGCCCGCGCCGCAGACCGACTCGTTGCTCGGTCCCTGTCGCACTCGGGCCCGTTGCGTATAGGTGTGAGAGAGACAGCGCTTCGAAAAGGACTCTCGGAATCGGTCTCTGCCCGCGCGCGCCGTCGGACCCGGCCACCCCTGCGCCCCGCGCATGCGCCTCCCCGCCCCCGACGGCGCAGGACAATGTACTGGGTAACCAGATCGTGCACTGTAAACCTTAAGTGCACTCAATAGCCCAGTACTCAAAGCAGCCTATTTACTCATAAGTTCGCAAGACTCTTCCGTTCCGATGACAGTACCGGTAAACTTGCGGCATGTGCCTGCATGTTTGAGTGTGTGAGCGATAGACAGGTCCCACCCGTCTGGCCCTGGGACCTCTGACGTACAGTGTAGTTTGCTGAAGCCGACGCTTACACGCGGCGCCATACAGTGCACCCAGCTCGACCCAGCTCCTCTCTTCCAGAGTCTCTTCCCGGGGCCGCCTAACTCACGGGCCGCCCTACAGCGCGGCCAGGAGCCTGATTCCGAGAGTCGCTGCCTCCCTCGCGCCTTTCGAGGACGCCTTGTGAGTGCGAGAGAGACGGCGCGACGAAAACGACTCTCGGGCCGCAGCGCCGCAGCGCGGCACTCAGGCCGTGGCGGCGGCGCTGGCGCGTCGTGTCGGAGGCGAGCCGCTCCCGGGCGCTAATTTGTCAGGCATATATCACGCGGCCGGCGACGACTACCGTCTCGCCGCGCCGCCGTTCCCCGCGGGGCCGCCCCCTCCCCCCCCCCCTTCCCCCGGCCCGGTGAAGCCGCCCCGTACTCGTCTATGCGCGCGCGGTAAAAACAAGAGCATTACTTACACGGTTCATGTCGGGTCATTATGTAATGCGCTTCGAGCTTTACGGTGTACCCGCCGCGCCCTGCACTGCGGTGACTTACGCTGCCCTCGTCATTAGCCCGCCGTAAAGTGTCATCGCCGGGCCTGGGTTCGACACCCGCGGCGGCGGTTATCGCGATTGGTTTTTGGCGACGGGTCGGATTCGTGAAAGGGCGGTGATTTGCAGCCCAGCCCGTTGTTTTTCCACCCTACTGAGTTTCCTGCCAACTACTTCAAGTTCCCGACCGGGTACTGCAAGTTCCCTGCCAAGTACTGCAGGTACTGCAAGTACTGCGTGCACACTGTCAATAAGCGGGGTACGCCCTAATCGCACCGCCTTCTGGAGGAAGCGCACTGCTTCGCGGCGAGCACTGGGCACCATAAGGCGAGCACGCCGACGAGAACGGCGGCCAGGGCTGAGTAGCCGGGCAGCAGAGGAAGCGAGTGGAGTGCCTCTACGACGCCAAAGTAATCATCAGGCACAAGGCTTTCCAGAACTGACGCGCTGGTCCGTTTGGTTCTGTTGGGAATGCGTATAGAGCGCTCCCCGCTGGTCAGACTCGGTCCAACTCGGTCCAGGAGCGTGCGGATGCCTGGCCGTCTCACGGTCCTGGAGTTCTAGTCCTGGACTCCCTGTACCAGCCGGACTCCGCAGTGGGCGTCTTGTAAAGACCCCCCACGACATGCGCTCTGGATTGGCGCCCCGATAAATCGGAGCCCTCGTTGGCGGCGCGGCGTTGCGGTGGCGGCGCAGTGGCGGCCCGGCCCTCGGCCTGAAGTAGGGTGTTTAGCGCGTAATGCCCAAGCGCCAATAAGTGCCCTGCGCTGCGCCGCGCTGCGCCGAGGTGCAGCAGGTGACGTTTACAGCCGCAGTGGCAGCGAGGGGAGGCGTCAACAAAGTGGCCAGTCGATGGGTTCAGTGTGTGTGCCTTGGTCGAAGCCCAGATTTTTCGCCGACCCGGTGGTGGCCGAGCCCCTGTCGGGCCCGAAATGGCATACGATCAGTTGTGGACTAGCCCGTAATGGTAATGGTAATGGATGGGCAGGCGCCGGAGTGTTGCGGGTTGGCCTAGCCTCGCCTCTGCAGGCGCTCGGACTAAAATGCGTATATGCACCTGCATCGGCTACCTGGAGACAATGAGAAAGGTGAACCTCTCGCAAAAAAACCATGGTGGGGGTGGCGGTGCAGCTTGCAGCACGCCCCGCTGCAGGCCGCGCAGCCCTTGATCCAGATGCCTGCAATGGTCTTCCCGTTCCGCTGCACTGCAAGTCCACTGCAAGCAGCACCCCCTGCGGCCCTGTGGCGGCTGCTCTATGTAATCCGCTCAAAGTGTTTTCCCGGCAGCCAGGCCGGGGCGAGGCCAGGGCCAGGCTCGGCCGCTCGGCCAAGCGCGCGCCGTGGATGACCTCTCGTACTTCACGGCGCTCACGGCGTCCTCAGGGTAACAACAGGAGGCGCGCTCGGCTCCAAAGGAAGAGGAGGAAAAAAAGAGGCTGTGCGTGTAATGGCACGTCTCGTCGCTACCGGCTGCGTGGCTGCGTGACCTGTGCGTCCAGTCGCCAGGCTGGGGCTCGGTCTTGCCCAAGGAACACGAAACACTCACGAAGCAGTCGGATGTCAACACAACGTCAAAATGACGCTTTTTCCGACGGAATTTTGACTAAATTAGTCAAATTGACATCATGCTATCGCGGTGAGCGTTCCGTGTTCTTGGGGTGGTGACGATGGACGGAGCAAAGAGAACCGAGGTCAGAAAGCCGCTTCTTTTGGGAAGATCTTCGGTTGCGGCCGCATGCTTTGACGACTAGCTGGATTCGGTTTGTTCTCTGAGACGACCGTCTCCAGACGGGCTACGCGTCACCGCACGCCTGTTGGCTTCGACGTCAAGCACGCTCTCTCGGACCACACCGACCACACCGAATCAATGTGTCCGGCGTGCGCGGCTGAAGGAGGGGTCCCCAGAAAGCCTTTGGGACACACGCCGTCTAATGAAAAGTCAAGGACTCGGCTGACCACGCCGTCAAGTGCATCTCATTTTAACAAGCCATTAGGACGCGCCCCGCCCAGCCCGCCCCGCCCCAGCTCGCCCTGCCCCGCCCCGCCCCGCGAGGTAAGGACGAGCCGCGCAGCAAGAAGCGCGCACTAAAAGCAGAATGGATGCTTGAAGCGCCAAAGCAGCTAAATGCCTTTAAGGCCTTTTTGCAGTTTGAGAGCCCCGCGGACTCACGGCAGAATGTTGTGGCGGGGTTGGGAGGAGCGTGTGGCTGCGAAGAGACTATTTGGCATTTTCTACGATTTTATTGTATTCGTCGTCAACCTCGGTTTTTTTGATAGGTAGTTGCAAGATACGGTCAGAAAAAGCCTTGTCGCCATGTCATGCGCCACGATACGGATTGTTAAGTATTTTCCAATACGCTGTTGCCACCTCTTTCTGCGCCCCTCGTGCTGCACAGTGGCCAGGAATCGGTGTTTTCCGTGCATCATCACGGGGCGGTACACGAGCAAGCGCACGCCTTTGATTCCGTGTCGTCACGGCCCCGTGGCGCGGCGTGGCGCGGCGTGGCGTGGCGCGGCGCGGCGTGCCCGGCAACAAGGCGCGATCCAAAACTTTATCGTTTCCATCCTCGATGTGTGATAAGGCTCGTCGAGACCGGCCGGGGGCATCGGGAGGGGGAGGGGGAGGGGGAGGAGAGAGACCCGAGGGGGGTCCAGCGGCATGGGGGCGAAGCCACGACGCGGCCATGCCTCCCTACCGTGCCGTGCCGTGCCGTGCCGTGCCGTGCCGTGCCGAGCTTTGCCATTGTTCGACCGCGCCGGGGGCAAGGAAACGGCAGGGTGTCATGTCCGTCTGCCGTGCCGTTATGCAACCGAATGCCCCGCCAAGACCTTCAGAAGGCCCGGGTCCTTCCCCGGGCAGGACACTCCCCCAGGACCCTCCCACACAGACCATTTTTTGCGCACCCCCGTCACCAGGTCAAGGCTCCTATCGAGAGTTCAATTACGCAAAAACAAAAAATTACTTTGCAAAAAACCAACAATTTTTTTGGCGCTAGGCTTAAAGTATGGATACGTTCTTTGGTCTTCGTTTACTTCAGTTACTGGCGCATTTTAGAACTGACCAGAAAACCCTCCAAAACAGTATTTCTTTCCATTCCGAACTGCGGCCACCGCCGGCGCAGCTGCACTCTAGTTTGCAGTAGGCCGGTGCACAAATCATCTCTGTGTCCTTATAATTAGCTGCCGCGCGCCGCAACGCCCTGCGCCCCGCGTCCTTGGCCTGCTGTGCTCACGCCGATACACTTGAACGAACACACACACACACACATACTCTTTCACACACTCTTGCACACACACAAGCGCACACGCACACACACACACACACACACACACACACACACACACGCGTGCAGTGTGTATGTGCAAATTGGATCCTTCTATTTGGCGGTGTATGCAATTGACCTTAGTTTTTTTCCCTCGCCTTATCATAGTTCTGGAACTCACAGCGCCATCGAACATTTGTCCGCGACAGCGCTGCGCTGCGTTAAGGACTTTTAAGGAGGAAGAAAAAAAGAACTTTAACACCGGCAAAAACACCAAACAAGGCCACGCTATTTTTCCAATCAACTGGGCAACGCAGGTTAAGAAGATAAACGGTCGCTTGATAATACTGCTGCGGTTATTCTGCAGAGGCCAGAACCAGACCCAAGCGCGCGCGCACGCAGACACACACACACACACACACACACACACACACACACACACACACAATAAAAGCCGCATTCGCCTTTTGCAATGACGAGGGAAATGGCGACGATCATGTCAACTTTGATGTCGGATTGATGTCGTTGACGTCGAGGACGTCTCCGCACCGCTCTGCGCAGCCCACTGCGTCTCAGGGTAATTTGTCTGAGCGGGAGTGCGTAACCCATTTCTTGTTGTGGCGAGAATGAGGGGAAAATTTTTATCTTGGCATGAATCTATTTCCTATTCCCCATTTCCTAGTTCTGCCAAAAGCGAACGCCCGAAACGTCGCTAAACAGTTGTTTTCTCTTGTCCCTTTTAAGTCTTTAATTCTGAAAATTTGCACGTATTATGGCATCGCACTAAACGGTTCCTGTGTTTCCAAACTAAACTCACAAGTGTCACAGCCTTTCTTTCCTCGCGGGTCCTCTCCGAGTTTCTCTACTGGACGACCCGCGGCCCTCGGGAGGTCAAAGAATAACCCAAAACGCGGCCCGTCAGCGAGACAGGTCTCCGGGGAGCTTTTTGAAGCCGCGCTCTCTATTTTCTGGGCCGCGGCCCGCCATAGAAATTCTGCGGGACTTTTAGTATGCCGCGGCCCCGCAGACGAGCATAATTCGCGTCGGACAACACTCGTGATTTACAAGTTGCAGGCGCGCATAGTCTCTCCGTCTGGTTTCTGTGACACACGCACGCACACGCACACACGCGCACGCCACCACACATATACTCACATGCACGCACATGGGCCGCACGCACACACACGCAGTGAGCCGCGCGTGCCGCACGCATATTTACGAGTGCTTGTTCACTCGTCGCCGTCCCGACACGGTGTTTGTATTTCCGCGCGCTCGGCCCATGGCTCGGCCCGGCCGGCCCGCTTTGAGGCTCCGAGAGCAGTGTGCCCGCCTGCCCGAGTCCGGCGAGCGGTAGTGGGCGCCTCCCGAAGAGGCTGCCCGCCACGCGGAACATAAATTTCAGGGCAAAAAGAGGGCGGCAACGAGCGCGTGGTTGAAAAATTGGAGCCCCACCCAAGCGGCCGCGCAGCCGAGCGAGTGGCAGAGCCGCGGCGACGGACACCGCGGACACCCTCGCACTGCCCGCCCGGTCGCTGCCTCCGGCGTTTAGGTCTCTCGCCCCGGGACCAATTTCTCATAGTTCCCCATTTCCCTGCAGCCGAGCGATCCCCGAGAGCCATTTTGTCGCCCTGTCACTCCGTCGCCGCCCTTATGGGACGCCCCGTGAGTGCGACAGAGGCAGCTAGCCTGCAGGGCCCATTGCCACCATTAGAGCGGCAGTGAGGGAGCGAGACGGATTAACGCGCCAACGAGCCACCCACAAGGCATTCAATGAGCCCACTTCCATTTCACTCCATTCCGCCCCCGGCGCTGCGCGGCACTTCTGTCCTGCCCCCACCGCCCCCTCCACTCCGCCACCGCTCCATTTCTTCTCGCTTTCGACCGCTCCGGTTCATCCGATCCGAAATAAATCGTCACGTCTGAAATTTCTCGGTCGGTCCCGCGCGAGTCGGTAACTAACCTGAGCTGTCGGGCCCCGAGGCTGGGCGCGGGGCGGGGCGGGCGTTCCTGATGAGCGAGGGCGCGCGGTGGTTCGGGCGCGGCACCACAACACGCCAGGGAATGACCTGGACGCGCAGATGAGAGTCTCTCGTTTTCTGGGTCACGCTGTGGATCGGCGGGTAGGCCGCCCTGCGTCGCAGCCGTGCGCTTCAGGGAGACTCGCTGCCTACCTGGCAGGCGGCTGCACCGAGCAGGCACCCTCGGAACGCCACGCCGCCAGCGACGGAGACTCGTTGTGCCGTCTGCCGAAAAATAAAAAGTTGTTTGGACGATGTCCCCGGCCTTGCCCGGGATTGGCGAGGCAGTGCAGGGAAAGGGAAAGCGGTTCGAAGCACGATTTGGTTTTGGAACACGGGCAGCGTGCTACGGGGAGGCGGACAAATAACTCCGTCGTCCTGATCATCCTCGGCTTCCTGGGCTTTGGATTTCCGCATCCCTGGACGCTCCAGTAAGTACACCCAGAAAAAATCATCAGTTTTAGGAATGGCGAAGAATGGAAGAAACGACTGAAGAGTTTCCTGAGTAATGCACTCCAGCAGGGTCAGTGCGCCGTGGCCCTTTCAGGCAAGCCCATTTTCAGGCCTCCTTGGTGACTTCGGTTGTTCGTGGAGTTTGCTCCAAAAGTTACGTCACACAAACCACCCTTTAATACTTGCTACCACTCCGCCTCTAGATCTCGGTCCGTTTCCTCCGAGTGTAGCCCACACTGGCGGACCCAGCATCGCACCGCGCCGCTGTGCAGAGCGGCCCCGTCCAGTGGAACGCGGCGAAACGGGGTAAAAGGGGGGCGGCGCTGCCGACCCACCGAGCGCGCCATATTTAAATTGCAAAAGTCGCGCCGGCTCAAAATAAGGAGAAGTGAGTAAGGTTGCAAGCCTGAGGGCGTGACTGCATGCGGCTTGCCCGCAGGCCGCGGCTATGTTGCGCTCCAGTGCTGGAGGCGTTGGAGGAAATCTGTGTGTGTGAGCGCGTCGGTGACTGTGTGGCCTGATGTACGACCTGACAGCGCTTCACCCCCAGCTGTGGGACCGCGTGGACTCGGACCGAGACTCGGACGGCGTCACTGCGTCGGCCTGCGAGACTCGCCAAATTGAATCGTTAGTCCATACACGACACGACGCGCTGTCAATCCGACACGCGTGAAGCGCATCTCATTGGCGGGCAACACGGCTCCGGCACGCCACGCCGCGTCACGGCGCACACCGCCAGAAAGAAGCCTCCTCCAGCTGCAGACGCTCTTCCTCCAGCTAGGCGCATGGAGAAGTGACGGCGGCGCATCCTCTCTGCCTCCTCCACGGCGAGAATCCTCTCGGCGTGACGGGGCGTGGCGCGGCCATCCGTTTGCTGCTTGTCGATTTTCCGCTCGTTCCAAAACGGAGCGCGCGGCACGGCGCGGCACGGCGCGGTGGGGCGCAAGGCTGTCGCAACAACACACGGTGCGCGGACTGCGCGGCTCACGATACCCAGGGCGGCCGACATCACCGCCACGCCAGCAGCAAATGGAGAGGAAAGGTCTGCGCCGTGCCGTGCCGTGCCGTGCCACGCCGCGCACGGAACAATATTCGCGTGTCGAATATCACAGCGGATCGAGCGCGCTCGGTCCTGGAAGGGCCGCGGTTCGGCGCGCTGCTGCAAGCGAGGCTGCACCGCAAGCGAGGCTGCGAGAGACGGACCGAGATGGGAATCCTGCACGGACCGACACGTAAAACGTGGAGACGGACGGGGCGGCCGGCCATCGGTCTCACCCCGACACACTGCCAGGCCTGCGCTACGCCCCCTGGGTGGCGGGGAACCCGCTGCGAGCGAAACCTGCCAAGGCTTGTGCAAACAGAGGATGCAAGGCTACCAAGAATATTTCTTTTGTATTACAAATAAAATTTCTTTCGAAGCTTGCGAAGCCGCCAGTTTCTTCGTGGCGACGAAGAATTTATCTGCGAGTGTGGCTGGAGAAGTGAAATTGGAGATCGAACGGACGTCCGCCTTGACAGGACATGGCCGCGCTGTCGAACGGCAGTTTGATCCCCAGATGGCCGATGTAATGAATGGCAGATCCTCAGAACACGCGGCCGCCGCGCCTTGCGGGCAGAGTGACCCGCCGGGACCCAGCGCTGGGCCCAATGGCTGGGCTCGGCCTGGCTCGGCGTGCCGGTCGCCGCTGACTCACGGCTGCGTCCCGGAGCGCTGCCTGTCTGTTCGGGCCACTCTTCGCACGCGCCCTGCGCCAAAAGTGTGTTCGATTGGTCGCCCCGCCGACTGCAGAGAGAACCCGTCACGGTCGTGTCTCGGGCACGTCTGTGGGGTCGCGGGTGCGACAAGGAAGCGTCACCGAAGCGCGAGGGCTCTGTCGGCCGGGCAGCGCAGCGCAGCGGTACATGGGACTGGAGCAAATCCCCATCGGAGCGGCTTGGCGGCCCGGCCGAGCCGAGCAGGCCCGTGAGGACTACGTGGCTCTGGCCGGGTGCCGGCAAGTGGACGCTCAGAACACGGTCCTACGACGAGCAGCCGCACGGAGCGGCCCGCCAAACCGCTGTGTACCCTCCAGGAAAGCCCAGCGCAATCTCGACTTGCAGGCTGGAAAATGGTCCGAGCGGTGCCTCACTGGCAGCGCACGGCGCGGTCCTCGGCAGGTGGCACGCCATCACGTCGCCGTCACGCACTGTGATGCAAAGGGGAATCATAACACGAAATCGATTTACTGTAAAGGGAGCCATTCGGAGTGGCGGCCCGCCCAGCGCAGCCCTGCAGCCAGTGGGGCCATTTGTTTTCCCGCCAGTGAGTGGGAGGAGGATGCCGGACCAGACCGAACCGGCCGTCAGGAGAAATGCCTCAAGCCCCGGCCCGCTTGTCCGGCCCCGCAATTTATGTTTGGGTAGCTGCAATCCGGGGTGGGCCGGCCTGTACGACTAGCTCAGCCATTCCAGTGCTGCGTGTTCTCGAAAGGGGGTGCTGTTTTTCAGCGCGAACTTCAAAGTAAGTTCGATGCTTTGCATTCATGGACGCATTGTTGAAGAAGGAAATAATGGTTCTGGGTTTTAGGTCCATGTTGATTCGTTAGCCCAAACTATTAAAACGACGGGATTTTAAATTTTTTAAACATTTTTTTAAATCCTTGTTTTTGCGCGGGGTTGTCCGCCACGCAACATCTGTCATAATAGCCTCGGCATTTAGTGTCGCGCGGCGCCGCACTGAGGAGGCTTCATTGGAATATTTATTCACTCTGCTGCTTTGCATCGATCGGCTTTCATCATAATTGTTCACCGACGTAGGCGTAAGTTTAATTTCTCCATTACCATCGGCGCATGGCGCCAGCGGTGCGCCAGCGGTGCGCCAGCGCTTGACCCTGGACCGCCGCGCCGTCCGCGGCCATCGTCCACCAAGGGTTCTGAACGAGTTCCTGAAAGGGGTCCTGGACGAGGTCCTGGACGGGGTCCTGGACGAGCTCGTAGACAGGGTCTTAGATGAGATCCTGGACAAGGTCCTGGACGAGATCCTGGCGACGAGATCCTGGACGAGATCCTGGACGAGGTCCTGAATGAGGTCCTGAACGAGGTCCGGAAGGCCCCGACCTCGTACCGCGCGGCGCCACGCGCTTTTCGAAGTGTCACTGGCCGGTGCTGCCGCCTAGCGGCCGGCGGCGGCGGCCCGGCGGAGCTCTGTGGCGCGGCGGGGCGCGGCGGCGTCTATGCGCACGACCGCCGCCCATTCATAACCGCGTCCTCGGCGGGTCCGCGGCGCCGCGAGGCGGTCCGCGAGGCCTCACAATCCAGAGCACAATTCCAGCCTTTGACTTTGCCGTGTCATCGAATGTGATGCAAGGCCGGCCATGCGCGGGATGGCAGGCCAGCCAGGGAGGGACCGGCGGGCCGCCCCGAGGCCAACTAGGGCGACATGCGCGTCATTGCAAAACACTGCTTTTTTGTGCCTCGCCGTGTGTGTGTTTACCGAACCGCCTTTTTTATGGTCGGTTGTTGGGGTTTTCATTCGGGAGAGGCGCAGAAGAGATTTGGCTTGAGTAGTATAGAACCCTCATGGTCAGGAGCCGCCATCTTGAGTCCCCCAAGTTGTGGAAGGTCCCCTCTCGATGGTGTCCTTCCAAAAGTTTAAAGCTAACTTCCGACGGATAAAAGAACCAGCCCAACGCCAATTCCGTTCTGTTAGGGGCTCTGTGCGGGGACGGGTAACGCCCAAAACAGAGAAGGCCCTGTGGTCCTGCTCCGGCCGACTTTCTACGGAATGCTGCGCGCCGTATGGCTTGCTCAGAATGCTTCCAGGATGCCCGACGCGTACCGACCAACGCGAACGTGGGAACAGTCTGGGGCCATGCCTCGGGCCATGCCGCCACACACACGGCACTAAAGATGTCCCCAAAGTGCGTCGCCGCGACCCCGCGCCCTAGCCCGTGCCGCCAGTGGCAGGAAGGGCAAGGGCATGGCCTCACAGGAGCTCACGTTGGAGGCCGTCGGTCTGTCTCTCTTCCACCCTCACTGGGCGGCCCGACTGCAGGAGGGAGACAGACGCCCTCGGAATGAGAGTGTCCTGGCGGGACGCCGATGCAGACGAGGGACGGAGGAATGCGAGCAGCTGTCGTGTTGCCGCGATCAGACGGGGTCTTCTTCTCGTCTTCATCAGTATTCCGGACTCCATTCTCCAGCGTGGGCCGTGATTGGCCAGGGACCACGTGTCTAACGGCACGTCACTCGGCACGCCAGGGGCACGTCACTGAGCTCGTCACTGCAACGTCACTCGGTGTGTCACTAGCACGTCACTGGGCTCGTCACTGGACAGTCACTCGACACGTCACTAGCACGTCACTTTGCTCGTCGCAGGAACGTCCCTTGGCACGTCACTCGGCTCGTCACGCCGTGGAAGTTGTGACTTGTTTCATGGAGCTTCTCGTCGTGTTTCGTGACAAGAGTGTCAGGTGAGGCGGGACTGTCACGCGGCGCGTTGCACGCACGGCCGCCACCTCTCGATCCGTAATGAAGACATGAGAAGGGTTCTCCGAATCGGAAAACTGGCCCGTTTCTCGGTGCCGCCGGTCTCCCTTTTATTCCCCCAATTATTGCTATGGAGAAAAAAACACAAAAGCGTTCTCGTTTGGGTGTGAAGTGGGTCGGTGATCGCGTGCCGATGAAGACGCCCGTCGACCTGCAACCAGATAAATCCTCTGTCGTTTTAGGCGAATGGTCATCGAGACCGTCCAAACGACCGTGGACTTTTCTAAAGAGCTCGCCGCGCCAAGTTGTCATCTTAAAAGTTCACTTGTGCAATGAAAATATATTCCACCGCGAAGAAACTAAAGAACCCACCCCCGCTAAGGGCTTAACGCACACAACGCGCAGGCCGCAAGACAATGCTGCCAACGACACTGCGAAACAATAAACTGTTGGCCTCGCACTACCGCGCCGAACCTTATTTATCAGATTGGCATGCCTGCGAGTGGGTGCACCGTGAGTGGGTCGCGAGCGCGCCTGGCGGGGTTGGTACCGCTGACTAATCCCATCCTTTCCGCCAAAGGCGCGCGTTTTTGACGAGTGGCGTGTGCAGGATGCCTCCTGCCTCAATTCACTGCTGTCTTGACACCGCTACGAAAGCTTACTTGCTTTTCTGCTCCGTTTGCTCGTCCGCGTTGCAGTGCGCTGGACCCGCTGCACCGCGTGATCCGACCTGAACAATTGAATGGCGGGGGCCGCGGAGCACCACACTGGTTGGCGGCAGGGCGGCAGGGCGCCGTGTTGATGGCCGCGCCGATACCCGCAGCGCCGCCATGGCTGGGGAGCGCCGCGCACCGCCTGTCTGCAGCGGGGGTGGCTGGGCCGCGTGACTGCGTGACCCGTGACACGCCCTGGCTTGTGACGAGCTGCACCCCTGGGGTGCCGAGCGCTGCCACCGAGGTTTGATCCCGCACGCGTATGCAAATTGAAATGGGTGCAACGAACGCAAGACGTCTTCAGTGGCGCGTTTCGGTTTCGGGCCCCGGTGTGCCGCGGGCGGCGGCGGCGCGTGCCAAACGGGGCGGGGTGGGGCGGCGTCGTGTCGGAGTGATAAATGGGGCAGTCGGATTGAAAGTGCGTATTAATCGACCACGTGTGTTCGCTTTGTTCCAGGCCGGCAAAGTGTTGCAACCCGCCACGACCCGCCACCACGCCGGCGACCCCGTCCGCATCGCTCGCGGGCCTCAAGAAGTTAAATGGCTCGCCCAGGCTGGGCCCTCTGGCTGGGCGACAGTCGACTGGGCGTGTGCCTGCTTGGATAGAAAACCCTCTCTGCATTTGGCACTGCGTCACACTGCGTCAAAGGGACATCATACTATCCCAATAACAGATGGCACCCTAACCTACCTCCCACGCACGGGAACCTTCTTTTTTCCCCTAGAGATTTCTCTCCGCCGAGGCTAGGCAGAGTGGGTAGGGGTGTGACTTAAAGGGGTTGGTTGCTGGCTGTCCTTCGTTTTAGTATCGCGTCCGCTGGCTGTCACGGCTCAGCGAGCTCTGCCTCTGGTCCAGCCTCCGGCGCCGCACGAAGCTCGCATGTTTACTGCCAGGCGGTCCTCCAGACGCCGCGCGAACGTGCCGAGGGTTCTTAGAGCATCTTCCCGCTCCCGTGTGGACCTCGTAGATGAGTCACCCGAAAAGAGAATCACCGGGGCAGGACGTGATGGCCGTGGCCACGGCGGCGTGGCGGTCCGTGAGGACGCCGACACTGGATGGGAATGCTGAGCCGGACTCTGTCCAGTGTTCTGCGTCCAGCAGCGCGGCTCCACGCTGTTCGCGTTTTGACTGACTCGGAATACATGCATTTGCGAGACGCGCGGTGACTCGACAAGGCGCAGGCCTCGTCGAGCGCCGCTCGGCTCGGCTGCATGGCTCTGGCGCACCGACAGCGACTTTAGCGGCCAAAGAGGGCTTCTCGAGAGAGAAACTGCCCCCGCCTGCCCGCGCGCCCAGAGTCCTCCACTGCATGTGCTTTTAGAACGCCAGCGTCCCGGCCCGGCCCGTCCCAGCAGGCCGCGAGTAAGATGGACTGTCTGTCAGTAAGCCCCCCCCCTCCCCCCTCCCGCCTGCCGCTACTCGCATCCGCTACCCGCACGCGCGTGGTTCCGCGCGGTTCCGTTTCAAGAGCCGCCTCTTTAGCCACACAGATTATTCACATTCAGATCGGGATTCGGTCGCGTTCCCGGACGCACATCCTCACTGCTCTCTGAAGAGCACTGCCGTCAGTACGACTTCACTCTGCGGGGCGACGTAACGGTCTTGATCCTTCCGCTGCCGCGACGAACTAGGGGAAGTGGATTGCCTACAATGTATATGTACTTTCATTGTCCATAGCTATGGCCGGTTTTGTGCATACGGAAGCTTTGTACAAATTTTTACATAAATTAGGTACAATATTTCTTTATTGTGCGTAAGTATTTTTCCCTCACTTTCCGCACTTTGAAATTTTGTGTTGGTTCACGAGATGTGTTGCGCCCGGTTACGCCACGGTGACTGAGGCAACGTTGTAGTAACACTGACTTTGAACGGCGCATCGAGGCTCGAGAGGATCGCCGTCTCGATGCACCCCTTCCTCTGGCTGCGCCGAGGCGAGGGCTGCACTTTGCGCCCTCAGGGCCTGAGGGCCTGGCCCGTGGGCGGGGAGAAGCTTGCAGCACACTCGTCACACTCGGCACATCATTAACATAATTAGTGTGGTGCAAAAGCACCGGCTGCGGGGCACTGCCAGGCACTGCACTGCATTGGGGTTTAATAGCGTGGACACTCGGAGTGGCGGGGTGCGGCGTGGCGAGGCGTGGCGGCGTGGTGGGGCGCGCGCCGCCGGTCGCTACGCCACACCACTAACACCTTTTGCGGCTTCCAATAAGCGCGCGCGCGCGCACACACACACACACAGCATCACACACCGACAGGCGACTTTTGCACACCAGCGCGCTACCCACACACGCAGTTTCTGAAGGCCGGCGTGTGTGTGAGTGCGCTCGCGTGTGCCTTGCTTGGATGTTGCACAAAATGCGGTGCCCTGCGAGGCGCCAGAAACTCTTTCAAGAAGTGCCTCGTGCAGGGCAGCAGCTCCGGCTAGAACTTGAGGGAGCCGCGAACGAGAACGCCACCCTTCCTCTCAGTCGCACCCGCGGCACACTGCTCGGAGGGACGGAGGCAGGCGCCGTGCCGCGCCGCGCGTGGCTGTTGTTTCGGAACGTCGGAACGCGAACAAGAGACGTCACCGCGGGACGCGCTGCCATGCCTGCTCAAAGCCCGGCCGCCTGTCCGCGCGCTGCCAAAGAATCCCCTAATTAACTAATCAGAGTGTCTTGTTTGGCTGGCGGGCGCGGGCAGGCCGCGGCGAGCGTGCCGAGGCTGGCGGTTCCGCCTGGGCCAATCGCGTGCGCGCAGACCCACAGTGTCGAAAAGGACACCAGTACTACCTTAACGCAAAAAAAAAAGAAAAGACGTTCCTGCTCCAGATGATGATCACCCATGCAGTGCTCACACACGCCTCTCGCGGCGTGCGCTAGCGCTGGGGCACGGTGTGATGATAGGATAGGCCTGCAGAGTTTCTTGTCTGTCGATTAACATCTCGGGGCGGTCCTGGCCGGTCGGACCCATATACACCGTCCATTGCGTATCGTCTGCGTGGTGGCGATCAGAAGCGGCAGCGCAGCCGAGCCGAGCCGAGCCGAGCTGGACCGAGCCGGGCCGAGCCGAGCCACGGCGGCAGCATTGAGTCTGCGGGCTATCACGCGGCCGATCACGAGAGGGGTGGTTTGCACAGTCATTTTCCAGGCTGGCTTTTAATTACCAAGCGGAAAGCCATCGCATCGCCGGACAATACGCTTCCTCATCGCGAGGCGCGCGCCAAGCCACGGCAAGCCACGGCACGGCAACAAACACGTAGCGCTGCGGACGCCGCGGCCAGTTAGGCCTTTGTTAGGGAGTGCGTGCAGAGCAGTAGGGCCGACCCGGAGAGGGCCCACCGCTATACGCTCTTTGCTGCTCCCTTCGCACCGCACTTGGCCTACAGACCGACAAGGAGCACACCGGACCAGCACCATCGACTCTTTGCAAGAAACATTTGTTTCGAAAATTTGAAGGCATGATTAATTGAACGAAGTCGCGCCAATGAGTTTGGCACCCGCACTGCCTTAGTAACAGGCGTGCCAGCCCCTTTTGTCCACCACGATTTCCAAATTCAAGTCTGTCTTGCGGCACAACTTACTTCATTCTTTTTGTGCGAAGGGGGGGGATTTTTTAAAACTTTTTTCCTTTATTTCTTTCTTTTGCGGGAGGCATCTTGATCCACGTGAGTGAATCCGTGTGAGCCTCCAGTATTTGCCACCTCGCCGTTTTGTTACGGTTTCTTTTTTTCCTAATTTTTCCGTTGTTCTTTTTTTTGTTTCAAACGGCGCAGTCCGACGTGCGCCGGGCTTTGCGGCGCGTTGCGACGCGTTGCGACGAGGCGGGCGTGAGTGTCTTATCATGACGCACGAGACGGACACGCCGGCCAATGTTTGGTCGCGGCGGCCGTCCCGGCAGCCCTGTCCCGGCGGCGTGTGTCTGCAGCGATCTCGCGCCGCCTGACCCGGACCGACCCTGTCCGGCGGCGTGCAGCGACACCGCCGCCGGGATTCGAACCCGCCGCCACGGCGCGGTCGTTGGTTCTTGCGCCACCGCGACCGTCACGCGTCGTCGGCTTCATGGAGGACAATCAGGGCGATATCACGCCGCCCCGGCAGTGCCTGTGCACCCGATGGCTGACATTTCGTTTCGTTTTAAACGTTGTGACGTCACGAGTGTGGCCCCCGAGATGCGCCCCTTGCGCCACGCGGTGTCCCAGCAGACGTGCTTTTGGCTGGAACGGCCGTTTTAAAGTGCCCCAGCACAGCGCGACCGCCGAAACGACGGAAAAGAGCAAAGAAGGTGGTCTTGCGCGGCCGCGCCGGGTGCGGGTTCGGTTAATCGGGGTTCAGGTTTCGGGTCATTTTTCAAAACACCCGCAAAATAATCAATTTTTTAAATTTTTATTCAAACTTTAACATAGTTGTCAGTCAGCCATATAAACGTCAGGGATGATCTTATGCGGCGAGACCGGTAAACCGGCTGAAGAGTTTTCCGCGTGACGAGCGCCAACGGTTTGGCCCGCCGACTGGAGTGAGTGGCGCAGTGCAAGCGTTACCCTGCCGACAGCATTTTTACACAGCGGCGCAGCGGAGCTCCATACGTGACACTAGAGGAGAAAGAGAGAGAGAGAGAAGAAAAAAACGGTCTCACGACAGTTTGGCACGGGGGGCGTCCCACAGCGCCGCGCCACGCCACGGGGGCCCAATGCACCACCACCGCTGCAGAGGGGCCCAGCAGCGGCGCGCAGATGGCGGCAGCCTCGTGCCGTGTGTGTGTGTGTGTGTGTGTGTGTGTGTGTGTGTGTGTGCAGGTGAATCGACTGGCTGCAGCCTAGATGCAGCCTGTCGACCTGCGAAGTCATATTCATTAATCAAGCGTTTACGGCATTGCCTGCTCTCTTCCGCCACGACCCCGCTGCCGTGCCGTGCCGTGCCGTGCCGTGCCGTGCCGAGCCGTGCCGGGCGCCGCACTCACAAGAGCACGCCGTGCCGCCAACAATACAGAGCCCTCACCTGCCTGCTGCCGTGAGGGCCGCGCCTCATCAAAGTAGCAGCAGCAGTCACCGCGGAAAGAATAACATGCCCTCACACCGACAAGTAAATCGAGCAGTTTTCGCAGAGTTGTGTTATTTTGGAGCACGGAAAGTCTTCGATAGGCTGGGACTGAGTCCAACCACACACACACACACACTCCTTTTTTTTCCGGTGCTCGAGGCTGTCGCTGCACTGTTGTCGGCCTGACATAAAGGGACCGCCTGCCCTTGCGATGTGCGGCCACACTGCACTCACGCTGCGAAGGTAATTAAATCCTTATTAAAGGCTTCCTGGATGTCCTGGATGCAGCTCCTGCCAGTCGGGGTCGCCACGGAAAGGCAGCTGGGGGCGCGTACGCGCGCGAGTGTGCAGCCGCGGGGGCAGCGGCGGGGGCAAGGCCGCGCCCTGAAAACGGAACGCCCTGTAAAACGCTCCATTCCACCTCGTGAAAAATCGTGGTGTGTTACAGGATTGTCCACACTAAATGTTTATGTACAATTTTGAACGTGGTGATGCTTAATTTTGAACGTGTGTACCGTCGTGCATAAAATTATGCGTGAATTTGCATAAATTTATGCATTCTTACGCATGATATTGTGCAAATTTCACGTATGCACTAAGTCGTGCAAGTTTCACGTACGAAATTTTACCAAAAAATTTGGTGTGTAAAATTTTTAAAGACAACGTCAAAAATTTCGAATTTGGTCCAGTGCGTTAAGTTTGGCCTTCGTTTTGCCAGTTTGCTGTGCTGCTGTCACGATTTCAAAAGCGTCGAGTAAGCCGTGCGGTGATTTCAAACGACGGGAACTTTTGATCGAAAATCGCCTTACAGTAAATCAGTGTTACGCCCAGACGCGCTTTGCGAGCGGACGTGGCATCCAGTGCGCCCGCGGAGGAGAGGGTAGGCAACCCAACCGACACCAGCGCTCTCGCCCTGCCGCGCGTTAAGGTCTCCGCTCCGCTCGGTCGTCGTTCGAGTCTTGTGCAACCACTACTCGTTACGCTGTTTGATGTCCCGCAGACTACTTCTGATGTCCCACAAAGTAATTTTGATGTCCTTCAGAGTCTGCCAGACGAGAACTTTCCCTATAGGTCTCCGGGAAAATCCACCACGTATCAAAAACAATCCCGTCAAATAGGGAACCAGGAGGTCCCTCAACGACGCTCTTCCTTCCCCGCGTCAAGAGGCTCTATTTTCGCCCCTCCCCTGCCCACGCCTCCCAGGCGGCGCGGCCAAGTCGGCGCGGCCAAAGCTCGGCTCTGCCTGGCGCTGCCGCGATGCAAAAGTCGCCCAGTTCTTCTGGCACTTGTTGATGGCGTCCGTGAAAGTGTCGGCGCCACAATGACAGGGCAGCACGCGTGTCCGATACGAGGGCCTCGACGACGACGCCGCCGACGGCCACAGAGCCCTGTCTCTCTCGCGCCCCTCCGGGATGTCCCTCGAGTGCGAGCGAGACGGACCGACGAGCGCCCAGTTCGGAGTGAGCCTGCAGCAGCGCGAAGAGCGAGTGGCGGCGGCGGCGGTCCTTGTAAAAAGTGCCACCCTGCGAAGCCCTGCGACGCCCTGGCGTGCGGCCGCGTGCCGCGTGCGGCGCGCAGAGAGGCGAACCGAATCACGAGCTCAATAAAAGCGTGCACTTACTTTTCACGGCGCGAACGCCCCGTACGGCCTGCACCTCCCCGCCGTCCGCCGGCCATGCGCCAGCGGACTCATTCCGAGAGTGCTTTTCGTCGCTCTGTCTCTCTCGCACCTGTAGGGGACGCCTATGAGTGCGAGAGAGACAGAGCGACGAAAAGGCCTGCAGCACCGGCCGCGGCACGTCACCGCCAGCCTGCGCCTTGGCCGATCCCGAAACGGGCAGCGCCGTTGCCGCCCGGTGAATCCGAGGGTCCCGGACCAGCTCACTGTCCGAGTGTCGCTTTTTCGCCGTGCCTCTCTGTCGCTCTCATAAGGCATCCCGTATCAACGCGAGAGAGACAGCGACGAAAACGATTCTCGGACGGAATCGGTCTACAGCCCGAAGGCCGGCGGCTGGCGAGACGCTCTGGCTGTGTCGTCGGTGACGTTATCAGCAGGGTGTGGCCACGCCCTGCAGACAAACTGTCCTCACCGCTGTCTCTCTCGCACCCATGCACGACGCCCCACGAGAGAGGGAGAGAGAGAGCCAATGCGCGCGGAATGAGCCGGTTGATATGCCGCCAGAAAGTCGCAGCTCTTCTCTTTCCTTTTTCTTCGCCCTCGCGTCGCGTCGGCCTGACGGTCCGCTCCCGTTCGCTGACGAGTACATATGACTGTCGATAGGCCGGCCATTTGCCGGGGATCGCTTCCTAGGCGTTTATTGATTACCGCGGGGCGTGCTTCGCGCTGCCCGCCGGCCGCTCGCTCAGTCTCTCTTCGCTCGCACGGGCCGTTCTGTAGGGGTGCGAGAAGGACAGAGTGACGAAAACACCGTTTGCAACCTGCCTTTGGACGCGGCGGGGAGCGCGTCGAGCTGAAGGCGTCCCTCGGAATCGATCAGGCGAAACCGCTGACTGGGGACGCTGCGGAAATATTATCACTGGACTGTTTGGAACGAGAAGAAGAACAGAAAGAAGAAACTAGGAGATGCGGAACGAAGTTACCCCACTGCGCACTGCGATGGTTTAATTTTGAGTATGGAGTGAGGCGTCTGCAAAGACACGGGCCCAGACTCCTGCCCAGACTCCAGAGCCCACACTCCAGCCCAGACTCCAGAAAAGACTTCAGCCAAGACTCCAGCCAAGACTCCGGCCACGACTCCGGCCAAGACTCGCGCCAAGACTCCAGCCAAGACTCCGGCCAAGACTCCAGCCGAGACGCCGTCCGGACCCCCGAGGCTCTCGAAATGGCTCCGCGGAGTGTCCAAAAGCGAGTCAACGGAAGCGCGGCGGCGCCTGCCAACGGGCGGCCGAATAACTTAGCATGGTAATCCGTGGGCCGACTGGCGTCGACTGGCCCGGGCATCGTCCTCGCGGCCGCGCTGTGACTCGGACCATCAATTTAATTACTCCAGTGTGTCCCCACTCGGGATGATCGGCGCGATGATACCGATTTATCGGCGATTGTCTTTGGCATTAACTGCGGACAGGACAAGGCAGGGAAAAAAGGAGAGAGGCCGCCTGGAGCCCCGCGACGAAAAGCTCTGGACGCCGCAGTTATCATTGCCAGTAACAACTGGACCGACCGACCGACTGTAGCTAGCTGGCTCGGCCACGCGGCGGGGCGGGGCGGGGCGGGGCGGGGCGGGGCGGGGCGGGGCGGGGCGGGGCGGTTGCCACGGATGGGATGCTTGCCGGTGCGGTCCGCGGCGGTCAGCCTGGCGTTGTCCGACAGCACAAGCCCACCAAATATGGCCCATTAAATTGGCAGAACTACCACTTCTGCCGCGGCGGCGCGGCGGCTCTGCCGGAGCCCCACTAGGCCTGGCCGGGCGTGCCTGCGCGCTGCTTCAGAACACTCCTCTCGCCGCTCTGTCTCTCTCGCGCCCGCGGGGCGACCGGCGCGGATGTGAGGGAGACAGAGCGGCCGTGCGGGCCGCGGCCTCGCGTTACACTCGCGGCCCATCCGCCAGTGTGGACGCGGTGAGCGCGAAAAGCAAGCCAAGCCGCGACCGTCCGGCCTTGCTAATGGCAGTGGGCAGTGCAGTGGCCGAAGCAGTGGCTAGCGCTGATTCGACCCCCGGCGCCGGTAGCGCTTTCTTTTTTACGGTTTTGCGGTGGCCATCGCGCCGTGGCGGGCACGGCCACACACTAGTGGGAGGCGGCGCGGTAGGGAAACCCGCGGTGGGGCTTCGCCTCGGCTTCGCTCTGATCAAGTCAGCGAGGAGGACGAAAACGGGTGACGTGGACGAGACACCCCGACGCCGGCAGGACGCCGGCAGGACGCCGGCAGGACGCTAGGCGGGACGCACGCCGGCAGGCTGACGGGACCCTGACGGACGGGACGGGTCAAGCTGGATTGGCCTGCCCTGCCAGGCGGTGCCCCGCCCCGCCCCGCCCCGCCCCGCCCCGCCCCGCCCCGCCCAAGATGGATCGCGCCGCGCCGCCTGCCAAGTCGACGGAACGAGCTCGCCCGCCTTCACCAACCAACACTACAGCGACGCGAGAAACGCCGTCCAAAATCGGATTAGCGTCAACGCCGCTGAGGGGCGGGGTGGTGCGGGTCGGGTGGGGGGGGTGGGGGGGTCGGGGCGGGGCGGGGCGGGGTGGGGGGGGGGGGCGAGGCGGGGTGTGCTGGGGCGAGGTGAGGCACTCAGGCTAATAAGATGTTCGGCCCGTTCGGCTTCACCTCGCGGACCGCGAACCGAACCTGACACGAAAAACGGCTGCGATACCCATCTCGCGTCTTCGACGAAGGGAAAAAATGGAACGTGGAATGCGAGACGGGCCCATCCCATCCCATCCCAGGGGCCGGGGCGCCACAGCAGCCGAATATGCAGGTGGCGTGCGGAACGGAACGCACGAGTACCAGACGCTCCACCGATTTACCCTCCAACAAGGGGGTGTAGCAGTTGGTTCGCACTGTGTCCGTGGTCCTCACAAGTCGCACACTTCGAGCTAGGAAGAAGGGGGCCTTCTCTCCTTGCTGAAATAGATACTCTAACCTTTGCAATTATCAGACACTTGGAGCCCTTGCAGCCCCGCACTCTGCTACACACACCTGCCCGAGGACTTCTAGCCGTCTCTGTCCCCCTCCCTCTTCCCCGCATTCTTGCACTCACTCCCGCGCACGCCGCCCCGTCGGGCAGGGCAGCCTGTAGGCTGGCTGCCTGCTGCCTGGCTGTCGGCCGGGCCCCATCCATCGTGGGGGACGGGTTCGAGAACTACTAATAACACCGGCGGCGCGACCATTCAGTAGTAGTTTTAGAGTCGTCAGCGGCGGGGCGGGGCGGGGAGACGCGGCCATTGGCGTAGCAACGCGGCGCCGGGACACTGGAATGCGTTTGAAGGCTGACCAGGCCGACTGCAGTACATCGGTACCAGCATTCTCGCTTATTGAATTCCCTTTCCAGTGGCGGTAGTGCCCAGAGGTCTGATTCCGAGCTGTGCTTTACGTCGCTCTGTCTCTCTCGCTTCCCCACGCTAGGAGACATTCTAAGCGAGAGAGAGAGAAAGAAAGCCACGGTGACGAAAGCACTGTTCGGGAGCAGCCCGCAAAGCACCTTCGCGTCAATGCGGGGACGCCTAGAAGTAGTACTTCCTCGACAAATGCACGTTCTAACAGTCGAACGAGAAGCCGCCGGGGTGATACTTTATTCGCGAGCAGCCCCCGAGGGGTGCGGTGCACGTGCGGGGTATCGCCGCCACCACCGGCCCTGCTGAGGGGCTGCTGTAATGAGATGTCGCTACTCCACGCTCCAGGCCGCGTGTGCCGCGTGCGCCGCGTGCGCGTGATGGAGAGGGTGTCGTGTGGATGTCACGCCGTTGATGGCCGAGCCTTGGCGATGCCTTGGCGATGCCGATGCCCGACGGCCCGCCGGACCTGTTCTGCCGTATGTGCCTTATCTCCAGTGGCTACTGGAACCATTTGGCCTCCCTGCTCGCGTCTGCGTCGGCGCGTCTGTGTGTGTGTGTGTGTGTGTGTGTGTGTGTGTGTGTGTGTGTGTGGTGTGTGTGTGAGTGAGTGTGTGTGTCGGTGGCTGTGTGACCGCGTGAGGGCAAGAGAAGTGTAGGTGTGCGTGAGTTCGCAGACATTCACTCTCAAACACACACACACACACACACACACACACACACACACACACACCGCGCACACAAAAGCGATAAGGCTCCTCCAAACCGCTCATGCATGGTCCCCAATCAAAGGAATCCAACACAGAATAAAATTAATTTACAAGAACGAAACCTTGGAATTTTTTTTTTTTGAATCAAAGTGATGGGCGAGGTACTATAGCGCCCACGTCTCCGGTGACATCGCCTGCCAAACGCACGCCGATCGATCAAAAATGGAACGCAACGCCACAGCCAGAACGAAAACAGAGCGACGCCAAACTATCATCACCATCCCAGTCCTCGTGAGAGAAATCCTCCTCGCTCCGCCCACTTACTTGTTTTCACTTGAAATGGACGCTCGCGTTCGCCGAATCGAACGAACGACGCACTTAGCGGTCCGCACAGTGGTGGCGCGTTGTGCGGCGGGGCGGCGAACCACTGCCACACGCACGGCACGCGGCGAGGCACGCGGCGAGGCACGCTTCGTCCGATCGCAGTCGATCGCAATCGTCTTCGTTCGATCGTCTTTGCGCAATGGGGATCCGTGCCATCAGGGCCGCGAGGCTTATCTGGATTTACGCGGAAAGTCAAATTATACCCCCCTTCCCTTTCGCAACGGGGGCATATTAGCCGATTCCGATCTAACTAGCGCAGGTAAGTCTTCTCTAGTTCTAATTAGCAGCGCGCAGAGGGCGCTCGCATCGCTAATGCAGAAACTGTGTTTGTCTAGTGCGCGGGGCGCGGCGCGGCGTGGCGTTGTGGGGTGGGGTGGGGCGGGGCGCGGCGGGGCGGGCGGGGCGCGGCGAGCGCGTACCTGACATTTCATTCGCGGACGGGGTAGGCCGCTGGGTATGCCCAAGGATGGCATCCGCGCCGCCTGCCGGTGCCCTTCCTCGGAGTTCAAGGGCTTGTCCTTTCAGAGGAACAACTCATACGGGGCTACCTTGCGGGGAACCCTGCGAGAAACCCTGCGAGGAACCCTGCGAGGAACCATGCTGGGAACCCTAGAAACCCAGCGAAAAACCGCGCTAGGAAACATGGAGGTATAATGTCCAGGATTGATCAGGTCACCGACGACGGCACCTTGACAATACGTGGACCGGAGTGCGCCCAAGTTTGTTTGTTTCTCTTTTTTTTTTTTTTTTGGGGGGGGGGGGGGGCGGAGGGTTGAGGGCAAGGTCGAGGGACGCGCTGGCCGTTGCGTCACGTTGCATCACGGCCGGCGTAAAAAATGAACGATTCATTACTCGGATTCATTCCGCTAGGCTGACCGGCCCAACGACGGCCCTTTGTGGCGCCGTGTTTGGCTTGCCGGCCCCGTTTCGGGAGCGGCGCGGAGTGGGACACATCTTCTTACTTTGGGCGCGCGCCGCGCCGGTCGGAATGGAACCCTCCCTGCCGCCACGCTACGCCACCACGCTACGCCGCCTTGGCCGAGGCCATGGCACCACTGTGAGCCCGCGGTCTTCCTGGAGGCCTATGGCGCCAATGACCACCGCTGGACACGGTTTGAGCGTCATGAATCTTTCCTGCCGATATGCATTTCCTGTTTGAACGTTTACCTAAGTTTCTGGCTCAGGTGCACCTCTCACGCTCAATGTTGCATCCGAGTTTTTATTTGGAACGTACCGCAAGAAGGAGTCTGTCACACACACACACACACTCACACAATAGGTCGAGATCGTCCTCCACGACTGGGCGATGGCCCTGCTCTGCATGCTGGGCCCGTGCCCTTGCGCGGCCATACATCCTGTGGAGCGATTCCACTCCGCCTAGCTCTGTCTCTCTCGCACCCTTTGGAAATCGCCCCTCGGGTGCGAGAGAGACGGTTCGGCCTGCTGGGGCCCGTCATTACCACCGGCCGGCTCATTCACGAGCATCGCGACGCCGTGCCTCGCCGCCGTGCCCTCCCTCTCTCTCGCACCCGTCCGCTGCGCCCCGCGAGAGCGACAGAGACGGAGCGGCGCCGCGCCCTCTGGCCGCGACAGCGCCTCGAGCGCCGCCCCGGGGAGACCCCTTTGTTTTGAGAGCCTTGACCTGCATTAATGCATCGTTACCGCATCGAGATCTATAACAACTAGAGTCCGGGCGTCTCGCCGGGAAGGCCGTCCGCGCTCATTCATTCTATCGTCAATTCTTTCTTCTTTCTTGAAAAATAGCGCCGCGACTTTTTTTTGCCATTTTTCTTTTCAGGTGGCGCGTTCGAAGAGTCATTGGCGCAGCATGTCCAAATTCTGAACGAAACAAAAAAAAAAGCTAGCGAACAACTTCCTACAAGAAACCATGGTCCATGCATACCACTCCTCCCCACAGACTCATTTCGTTCACGGTGTGCTGCGCAAAGCTAACAGTGTAGGGACGTGGCTCCGACGAACCCAGGCACCTTGCGCGGCACACGCGCACCAATCCCAGTCCGCCAATCGCACACCGCACCTCCGTCTCTCTCGCACCCACCGAGCGTCCCGTCGGGGAGCGAGAGAGCGAGACAGAGGGAGCGCGCGGCGTCACGCCACCCGCACGTCACGCGGCACGCGCACGAATGGGTGCGCGTCGAAGCCACGCGGGGCCGTGACGTACCGCCCGGCACCGCCCGGCACCGCCCGGCACCGCCGCCACCTTGGCGCACGCGATCGCCGGCCATTCGCAGAACCCAATCCGCGTCATCGCCCTGGAATGGCCGCAATGAGTGTCTTGGCGGCTGATTCGTGAGTCGGAGCGCCTGCCGGGGTGAGGGTAGGCAACCCGCCGCACGCGGCTGTGCGCAGCCAGCTGGATTGCCTACCTAGCGCCTGCCGGGGTGAGGGCAGGCAACCCGCCGCACGCGGCTGTGCGCAGCCAGCTGGATAGGGCAGGCTCACATCTCGACAAGCGACGATCATCTGGGGATCAAAACGAGCGGGAACATTCAAGTAGTGTTCTCGTAATTATAAGCATCGGGATGATTATTTCGTGACTTTAAATGGCGTTTTGTTGCTCAGAGGGAATACTAACGTTCGCAAGCACGCGTACAAGCTGCCTAGGAGCGTCAAAATTGCTTCAAAACAATTTCCCCTTAATGAAAGTGGGGCCCGCAGTAGCAGCGTCCGCTACCAAGGCGCCCATAACCTCCAACCACATCGCTTTTATTTTTTCATGCATAACGTTATTATAATTTCAGTGAATACGCATCCTAGGTAGGCGTTCATGCTAAGAAATACATGGCAAGTGCATAAATCGATCCAAATGCCCGATAAACAGCAGAAAAGAAGTCAAAATTCAAGCTTCCCGCGAGAATGATCCCCAGATGGAAGGGAACGTTGTTGGTCCCATCACCGCTAGTGACTCGCAGAAGCTGTTGTGAGCCTGCCCTATTGCCTACCTAGCGCCTGCCGGGGTGAGGGCAGGCAACCCGCCGCACGCGGCTGTGCGCAGCCAGCTGGATTGCCTACCTAGCGCCTGCCGGGGTGAGGGCAGGCAACCCGCCGCACGCGGCTGCGCGCAGCCAGCTGGATTGCCTACCTCAGCCCGAAAATATGAGGCTCCGGCTCACCGCGGCGTCGCGACGCCCGCGGCCCGCGGCGGCGGGGTCGGCCGCTGCAACGTACTGTTGGCGATTGCCCCACGCGAAGGGGCCCGGCCCGCGCTGTTTGCTACCGCCGCGGCGGGAGCTCCTTGTTGTTGTTGTTTTCACTGCTTGCTGTTGTTGTTGGTGTTGTTGTCTTGAACACGCGCCCTGCTCCATTCATCCCGCACGACGCGCCGCGCCCTGCGATCTTCCCCGCGACCGTCTGGTTGTTGCTGTTGTTGTTGTTGCTGCCTGTCGTTGCAGGTCGTGGTTACGTTGCGCTGCTGCTGCAGCGCCTGATCTGCTCTGTTTAGGTTGTACTGAACTTTGAACTTAAGGTTGGCCGAGCCGAAGCGCCCGTTATAAGTACGTGCGTGCGTGTGAGTGCGTTGGTGCGCGTGTGTGCGTGCGCGTGCGCAGTGGCCTTGGTCGGAGCCTGTACCGCACCGGGGCTGGGCTGAGGTGACTCACACTCTGGTATTTCGCGGCGTAATAAACAGTGGACAGCATCGCGATGCAGCAGCCCCCTTGGCGGACTGCGGGCAGGGCCGGGCAGGGCGCGAATCGCAAGCCAGGGTGGCGACGCTGCCCGCGCACCTCGCACAGCGCACCGCCAGCACACTGGTTCCCAAATAGTAACACTGTCTCACCCTTTGCGAGAAGCCGCACGAGTGCGAGAGAGAGAGAAGGCACTTGTTGCCCGGAATCGACTCTGTGCTCGCGGTCGCGGTGAAATATCGCCCGCCAATCGATTATGCGCGGCGAGCAGGCGTTGCGTCCACTCATTAGTTTGGAGCGAGTCTTCGGAGACCCGCGGCCCCTTGCGGGGCACCTCGCGGGGCACCGCCCAGCCCAGCCGGGCCCGCACGCGCCGCGCCTCGCCGCGCAAGGACGGACCGAAGGAAATCGCTACCGCGCGCGCGCCCCCCGTGGTAGCCGCGCCTCGCCACGCCACGGTACACCAAAGATTCCGCTTGGCCGGTATGTAAATCCTGTGTGCTGCATCGCATCCCGAACGGGCCGGCACGGACTAGACCAGAACAGCACCCGCCCCGCCGCCCCGCCGCGAGGCCCAGGGATGCGGTCCCTTCCGCCAGGCCGCGGCACGCCGCGCCAAGTCGTCTGGAACTCACTCCACAATTACAAAGGCCATAAGTCACGGCGGCCGATGGATGCGCCTCGGTGTTGGCCGCACCCATTAACGGAGCCTAATGCGTCGCCCGCTTTTTGTGCCCCAGCCGCCGACTGGCTGGCGACTCCCAGGTGGTCGTCAGGCCACTGCGACGAAGATTCAACACACTGCGATGGAAACCCAACTCGCCTGAGTGAAAGCAATGCCAGCAAACCTCGCAGCAAACTCAAAATTGAAACTTTCCTCAAGGGGTGAATCGGCGTAAAAGCGCTGTGAGAGTTTCCCTGTTCGGCTTTGCGATGCCGGCCGGTGGGACTTCCTGCACGAGCCGAGCGGCGCTGCGGCGCGCTGCGGCGTGTCCGGCCGGCCGGCATAATACTCGCGTATTTCAGTGTGATAAATAGAGCGGGTCCGCGATCGGCTCGTGGCTCAGCCTGCTGCCGATGAACGGTGGCAGCGCGGCGGCGCGGCGGCGCGTCCTCCCGATGCCTGCACCCGACAAGAAATCCAATCGCCGGCGTCGCCTCGGAATAATGAAAATGGCGATTTTCCATCAAGTCAAACGGCAACATGCCCCCAAAATCGGTTTTCGATATCGACCGCTTGTGAAGACAGATTGGGTAAGAAAATCGACATTGATCTAAGAAATTATCGGACAGGGATGAAATGAGAGTTCAAAATCCCGCTCAGGGAAAGACGTAAAAACATGATCCCAACAAGCCGCCATCGGGTGCAGCTGCGTCCGAGTCCGCCGTCCACCACGCCGCAGCGAAGCGCGGCGCCACGGCCAGGCAAGATTGACCGTCCCGGACGCTTGGTAATTTCGCCGGGTCCATGTGGGCCACCCGGTTCACTTCACATTCCTGGCAATAAAGTGCATCAAATTGCCGCGAGACGCTCTCAATCAAACCGCGGTGATGAGGCGACGCATCCGGGCCAATCCCGCCCCGGACACTCCTCTCGGTTGAAACCTCGGCGGCGATGGGAACAATTCACACGAACCAACGCATCCGGGCCAATCTTCGGCCTTGACCGCGGGATAATGAAATAACGGGCGGATGTCGCCTCCACTGGCAAGTGCGTCACACTAGTAAATCAGGGTGGCCGCTGCCAGGCGCGCGACGTGGCGGCCGCGCAACTCGTTGCCATGCAGATTACTTTTCACTTCGAAAAGACCCCGCGTGTTTGGCCGGCGGCGGGCAGACCGCCGTTGTCTCGTGTGTGGCGGGGCGGGGCGGGGCGGGGCGGGGCGGGGCGGGGCGCCCTTGTGCTCCCGTTGGCTCCCGTGCGCGGGGCGCGGCGCACCCCGCCCTGCACCGCCGCCTGCAGCCATCACGACACAACGCGTACCACGGGCCACGGGGAAGCACGGGGAACCATACCGCCATGCAAATCCAGAGTCCATTAGGGAAATCGAACTTGCCATTTTCCCCGGACTGGGAAAGGACGGGGCGGGGCGGAGGTCCGGGACGAATTGCCTGGGATTTGGGACGATTTCCAGAAAACAAAACCCACGGCTTACCTCGAGACCTTGGCAATACTGGACGATCGTGTTGCTTATTTTTGTAAATCCACTGGACGAGGGTTTCCCGTTGGTTCTTAAGGGATCGCCATGAGAGGAATGTCAATCATCCAATTGCGAAGAGCAAATCAGCATAAAACACGCCGGTAGATATAGCGTCGTAAAACTGTGCACTATTAGCGCCTGCTCTGCCGTGCCGTGCCGCGCCGCGCCGTGCGGGTCGCCCTTTTATTGACCGTGCACCAAATAACTTTCCAGAACAATAGCCAGAAATCCAAGGCGAACCAACGTGTTTCTTTTTCTCGTTTCAGTTTCAATAGAAGCGCCTTGCACAATGAAAGAATATTTAAGCAGTGCGGCGTTGCGTTGTGGGTGTTCCAGCTTTATTTGTGACCCGAGGGATTTATATTCATGCGATTCATTCAATTAGCATGGCACGGTTCGCGCTCATGTTTTCGGCACCAGCAGGCCAAGGATGCGACCCTGAATGCTCTACTGGGGAGAGGCTGACTTCATACTGCTTTCCTATAATTGGCTGCCCGCTGAAGTGGTCACTGTTGTTGTTGTTGGTTTGGGTGCTGCCACACTCTTAAATGTCGATTCATAAACAGTAGAACAACCAGTATGAAACTACAAGAGAAATTTCTCCAATATGAATCTGTTGGGTATCATTCTATCCTACCAAGAGACTCTTCGGACTTAGAATTGATACAGAAAACGGTTGAAAAACAGCACCATTTTTTTAAACTCGACCAAGTCTACTAGACTAAACCGTCATTATTTTGGATTTGTTTTTTCCTGCCAGTGCGTTGGTATTGCTTCATCGGCAACCTCGTGGATGACACCGCGGACTCACGGCCAGCTTGTTAACGCGTGTCCAATCGCCCCGACGCCGTCCCTGCGAGGCCTGCCTTGTTTTGCTGATTGGATCTGACTGGGCGTCGCCATGCCGAATCCCGCGGCTAGTTTTCGGCTCGATTCTAGAGTTGCCGCCACGCCCTCGTCCTCGCCGCCGAGGGTTGCCATCCGGCACGCCGGCGGCGCGCGAGAGGCGCTGCAGCGCGCTGGCTCTTCCAAGTCAGTGTTTTCGGGGAGGCCAGCCGGTCCGGAAAGCAGTCACCATTCAGAAAACGTATCAAGGCGGTCAAAGTAAAAAGATCCACCGGGCCGCGCCGCGTGTCCTCTTGCGTGCAGCGCAGCCTCTGCAGCCGTTGCACTGCAGTAAGGCTTATCTCCCGGCTCGCTCCACCTCGCTCCCACTGGAGCGCCGCGCCGGGCCGCTGGACAAGGACGGGCTGAACAGTGCACCGTCGCTCCGCCTCTCTCACACCGGCCGGGCCGGCTGTATGAGCGCGAGAGAGACAGACAGGCTCCGCGGGCCCCGCCCGTCCGGCCAGCATTAGCGTGCCGGGGCGGATATGTGTGTCGCCGGGCACCCCGTTGTACGGTGCAAGCGTGGCGAGCGTGGCGACCACTGCCATCACATGTCCGCTTATCTAAATGGGGACCTGTGTGAAACAACTAGGGAGACCAGGGAAGAAGATTCAACGGAGCAAAGCGGAGCGCGGTGCAGGCAGCGGGCAGCAAGCAGCACGGAGCCCGGACCGCGAAAAGCGGGGACAGTTAAAGTGTTCCCGATAGGGCAGGGCGCACGGACGGCTGGCGATTTGGAATTATTCCTCGGCCACGCCAAAACGCGCATAGGTTCCCTACTTTTCGTTGTTTCGCGCACTGGACGTATAAATCTACGCGCCGGGGCCGTACACGCCGCCGTCGACGGCCACCTGTCCGCCGCTCCGAGCCGCGCCGAGCCGCGCTGGCGTCGTGTCACGCGGAGCGAGGGATGAGGCGGATGGGTCGCTCTAGTTGGACGTGTCATGCAAATGACTCCCCCTCCCCCCGTCGTGTTGTTTGGGGCAGAAACACCGCACTCTTTCGTCGCGCCCGGGCGATATGTCTTTGTCTGGCAGGGCTTCATGGGTGAGAGTTATGTGGACGATGCGGTTTATCGCGGGGTGTCCCCCTCCCCCTCCGCCTTCTCGCCATATACGGGGGAAGGGAGTCCATCGCGGATCGTAAATACCAATCATGCTAATAAAAACACATTATAAACGGCGGTCGCACATTAGAGCCATAGCTCGCCCGCGGAGATGCGGACCTTCTCTTCTCTCACCTCGTGAAGGGGTAAGCGCGGCGCGGCGCGGGGTGGGGGGACATTACTTTGTGACGGCGCGCCCGGCGTGGCACGGCGTCTGTACACACCTCGCACCTAACACACTTTCTTCCCAGAACTCGTTGCGCGGCCCGACTTTGTCCTCCTGGGGGATCTGCTGCTGTGGTTCCGAACCGAGAATACGTAAGCAATCCAACAAATGGTTAAACGAAGAGTAGAATTACCGGACCTGGAAAGACGATTTTTCAACCTTTGAAACCCTTTTAAAGACGAAATATATTTTCGACTGTTGTTAGCGCGTCCAGCTGCGAGGGCCCGCACTCCGGTGGGCGCGCTAACACTGCGATAACACCACACCGTAACCCAGTGATCGGATATTCATAGCCTGACCAGCGATCTTTCCGCGTCAGCCACGAAAGCGCGTGCATCGACAGCGCTGCGGCCGTACGACGCACGAGAGCGACGCGCTTTGCCTGGCTTTGCCCCAGTTTCGGACTCCAATTCGCTGAGTGATGGGACGCGACGCAACGCGACGCGGCACGACGCGGAGCGGCGATGGCGGCAACGCGGCGACCAGCCCGTCGAGTCCTTCATCACGACTAGGAGGACGTCGGGGCAGCGCGCAGCGGCACCGCCCTGCTCTGTCTCTCTCGCACCCCTCTGGCCCACGGCACGCCGCCCAAGAGTGCGAGTGAGAGAGGCACGACTCGGAAGCAGCCGACTGCCCCGCGTTCAGGTCTCCACGGCGCTTCAGCCGCCTCAGCCGCTTCAGCCTCGCCGTCTGGTCTGCTGGACAGAATCCACACGTTCGGCCGCCCCGCACTGCCGCTCTGCCGCCCACGCCAGCCACCCTGTCGGCCTGTCGGAGCGACGTGCCTGGCTCCGTGTCGGGCCGCGCCACCACACCGCACGCCGCCACGCTAGACGGGCGGGGCGGTCGATTCCGCGAAGAGCTCTACTTGCCAGCGCGTGCTCTATATACATGGCAGCCATTGCAGGAGGCAGCGCCGTGCGCCGTGCGGTACGAGCGGCCTGCGACTGTGTGTGTGTGTGTGTGTCAGTGTGTGTGTGTGTGTGTGTGTGTGTGTGTGTGTGTGTGCACAGAATGCGCCCCACACGACCTCTGCCTCTTTCGCTTCATTAGTGGAGCCGACAGATCTCATTGAAACATTATCTGAGCTGGCGCGCGGTGCGGGCCGACACAGCGTCTTCTCTCTCTCTCTCTCTCTCTCTCTCTCTCTCTCTCTCTCTCTCTCTCTCTCTCCGTCCTGTCCCCTGTCCCCTTCCTCAGTCACAATGTTTGCTCCCCGCCCCACCACGCCACGCCCCGCCACGCGGGTGGAGGACACGGCGAGTGCAGTCCTTATGGTTATGGCCTGGCGGGTTGATGTTTCGGAGCGAATCCTCCGGAGCGCAGAGTCACTGGCTGATGAATCATCTGGAGGGAGAAATCGCACGATGAATGTGTTTCCGCTGCGATAATAATGGTCGTTTCCTGTTTGCAGAGTAACCTGGTGGAGTGTTTGCTATTTTCGGCTATTTTGCATTAATTTGTTCTTAGTGTAATCGTGTGCCTGCTTGTGGTTGAGTCCTTTTCACCCCCCCCACCCCCCGAAAAATCTGAAGACTTTTTTGAATGAGTAGCAGGGTGGCGCGGTGGGCAGACGAGCCCGTCGCCGCGTGACTTGCGCGACTGCACCGCAAAATTCGTGACCATTATCTCGAAAAAAAGAAGAGCAGAACAAAAATGAGAAGGATGTCGGAATCTCGTAATCTCACGACCCCTTGGCGGTAACAGGGGCAATTGGACAGGACGAGTACGTGCAGTTCGGGTGTCGCGTTCTCCCACTACTGTCCCTCTCCTTTCACCTTCCTTTCTTCTTCGTCTTCTTTGTTTTTCTTTATTCTTCTGTTGTCTTTCCCTTTCTCTTCACCACCTCTAGTCTGAATTTTGCTACCTACTGCACATTTTCCTTCCTTTCGTCCTCTTTTGGTTTTCTCCGTTTTCCTTTTTTCCTTTCGTCCTCCTTCGTCACATTCACTCTTTTCTCTCAGTCTCTCTCGTTCTCGTCCCTCCTTCGACCACCTCCATGACCTTGGTCGGGCTAGCCAAAGATGCACCTCACCGATAATGCCATTGCGGAGGCGTGGTGAGGCGGGGCGGGGCGACCGAGGATGCCCTGACCCGACGAGCTTCACTGCGGCTCGCCGCGGGGCACAAACCTCACGCGCCGCGCGGCACAGCACGGCGCGGCACGGCGCGGCAGACCGCCTGCCATTCAGCACTCGGAGAGGCTTGACTTGCCCTCATGCAAAGCAGAGGGGGTCCTCAGTCCACGGCCATTGTTGTGAAAGACGCGATGACACCCAGAGCAGTGGAGCGATGGCCGATAGGGACGGTGATTGGGATCCACGCCGCCAGATAGCGCGCGCCGCGCATCCTTTATTGACAGCTGTGAGAAAAACAACGGCTAGCTCATTGGTCTTGCTATTGCAGCAATGTTGTGCGAGGTTTACGCGAAATATGTTACAGGAATGTTTTTGTCTTGAAGTGGCAGGGCTGCGATTAGACGCTTATACAAACTATTAATTTAAAAAAAAAACTGTTCTTACGTGTCATTAATGGCGTAAAATAGCTTTTCCAGAAGCATTTCTTTTTACCTTTTGTACCCTTTATTTTGCTCAAAATACTTCGCATATGCGGTCAATGCGTAGCGATTACGAACCAAAACGCAAACACAGTTGACCTATTTGAACGCTAATAATCCTATTAGCGCGGCGCCATATCGGCGTCTGCCTCGCGGCGCGCAGTCCACCCCCGTGCCGCTGCTGCGCGCGCTGCCTGTCCCCGTTGCTGCCCCCATACATCAATGTTTGATTCGCGATTAAGAAAGTGAGCCTCAAAACGGGAAATTTCACGGCCGGCCGGCCATTGGCGGCGGTGCTGTCGTCGGGCCGATCCATCTTGCTTTTCCGCAACAATAACACGCGGCGTGAATGGCCACCTCGCCTCTATTACGTCGGCTTGCGAGGCAAAGAGTGGGGGAAGGAGAGAGACGGACGACGAAAATCCGTAATCCCTAATGCATCAACCCTAATCGGGCGTTTAGCGTGTGATTCACTTTGCCGCGCATATTTCATCGTGGAGAGGCTTTTCCCCCGCACTGTTACCATTGCGTCGACCTCCTCGCTGACCTCTCAGGCCGACCCGAAAAGGAGCAAAACTCGAGGAGAGAGAGAGAGACGGGAAATAAAAAAGATGACATGGAAAGCGAGGAGTGCGCTGCCACCATTACAGGCCGACGAGCATTACTGTCTGCTTGTCCGGACTCCGGACGCCACGAAAAATAACGGGTCATTTTTGCTTAATTCACAACTGCGTGCATGCGTGTTTGTCCGAGCGGCCGCCGTGTATGATATGCGCATGACCCCCCTTTGCCCCCCTCCTCCTCTGCTTTCGTTCACCCGACCTTCCCTGCTCGCTCACCTTCGTCCTCGCGTCACTTTCATGACGGAAAATCGCGCGGCGCTGCAATTTCGACGTCATCCTCAGCAGCAGCATGTCTCTTTTTTTCCTTTCTCCGCAATGATTGCAAAAAAGTTGCGATTCTTTGACCTCGTCCGTGGCAGAGTGCCCCAAAAAGCACCCGCACGGCGCTCCGGCGTAGGAACCAGTGCACTCGCCATGTTGATGGCTTTGCCGAAATGACCCCCCTGGCGGCAGTGGCCGAGGTCAGCACCGCAGCTCTTTTCAATCCGACTCTCTCGCACTCTTTCGGAACAATCCATGAATGCGAGAGAGAGACCGATAGTTCGGAATCAGCCCACCGCTGGCTACGCCGCTGCAACCTGACCTGCCCGAAGACGGCCCTGCAGGGGGATTCCGGAACGATGCCCTGCTGTCTCACTCACTCCTTGCGGGACTCCACGTGAGTGCAAGAGAGACAGAGTGACTCCGTTTTGGGGAAGCGGCCCGCCGGCCAAATCCAAACACGGCCAGTGATGTGCGGCGCCGAGTCGCGGTGTGTGTTTAGCCCGTCATTATTGAATTAGCATCCCGACGCGTTAGAAAGCTGGCGTCATTATTCGAGTATTACTGTTTGACCGATATTATATACACGCCGCGTGTCCCCAATGCCGCTTTTTGTTATTGAGACGCGGCGTGTACATAATAATTACGCGGGTAAAGGACACGCCGCGTAGCTCTAACTGAAAAAAAAATTATTGACACGCCGGAAAAGCGTTCTGACCCGATCGGACCGGCTTTTCCGGGGTTTTTCCGGCGTATCAATAATAATTTGTAGCTTTATGTTGACGCGGCGTGTCCCTAATGGTGTATTTTCTTATTGACACGCTTCAAACTCGTTTCGGCGTGCCTTTAATATTTTTCCAAGTTAGGTGCACGCGGCGTATCTCCAATGCTGTGTTGTGTTTGCTTATTTAAACACCGAATGGAAAAATGTGTTTCTAGCGAGGAACCCGTCCGGCCAGGCTGGCATGGTGGGTGGGTGGTACTGCACCCGCATGCTAAGTTTTTGTCCCCGGTTCGAATCCCGCAGAGTGTGGCGTGCAAATAATATTTTCCCCCTTTGTTTGCACGCCGTGTGCGAATAATAAATCTAGCAGTTATAGACACGCGGCGTGAACGCAACGGTACAATTTCTTATAGAGACGCCTCAAACTCTTTCTGGCGTGTACATAATACTTTTAGCCCCAATTTCCACGCGGCGTGCGGCGTGTCTATAAGGCACTAAATCGTTGTTTACACGCTTGGTCAGTACAAAGTGCTCTAAACTTGCAACCCGACCGGCCAGGAAGGCGTCGTGGGCCGGTGGCACCGCACCTACATGCTAAGTTTTTGTCCCCGGTTCGAATCCCGTCAAATGCGGCGTGCAAATAATGTTTTCTCCCTTTGTTTGCACGCCGTGTGAGAATAATAAATTTAGCAGTTAGAAACACGCGGCGTGGACGCAACATAAGGTTTTCTTATTTACACGCTTCGAAACACGCGCTAAGTCCTCAAGCACGGCGAACAGAGCTCTGGGATGGCTGGTGTCTGTTAGGACCACGACGGTGTCATCCACGAGGAAACACTTAGGTGGTAGGCACCCTCCCCTTGAGGACTTAGCGCGTGTTTCGAAGCGTGTAAATAAGAAAACCTTATGTTGCGTCCACGCCGCGTGTTTCTAACTGCTAAATTTATTATTCTCACACGGCGTGCAAACAAAGGGAGAAAACATTATTTGCACGCCGCATTTGACGGGATTCGAACCGGGGACAAAAACTTAGCATGTAGGTGCGGTGCCACCGGCCCACGACGCCTTCCTGGCCGGTCGGGTTGCAAGTTTAGAGCACTTTGTACTGACCAAGCGTGTAAACAACGATTTAGTGCCTTATAGACACGCCGCACGCCGCGTGGAAATTGGGGCTAAAAGTATTATGTACACGCCAGAAAGAGTTTGAGGCGTCTCTATAAGAAATTGTACCGTTGCGTTCACGCCGCGTGTCTATAACTGCTAGATTTATTATTCGCACACGGCGTGCAAACAAAGGGGGAAAATATTATTTGCACGCCACACTCTGCGGGATTCGAACCGGGGACAAAAACTTAGCATGCGGGTGCGGTACCACCCACCCACCATGCCAGCCTGGCCGGACGGGTTCCTCGCTAGAAACACATTTTTCCATTCGGTGTTTAAATAAGCAAACACAACACAGCATTGGAGATACGCCGCGTGCACCTAACTTGGAAAAATATTAAAGGCACGCCGAAACGAGTTTGAAGCGTGTCAATAAGAAAATACACCATTAGGGACACGCCGCGTCAACATAAAGCTACAAATTATTATTGATACGCCGGAAAAGCCTTTCCGGCGTGCTAATAAGATAACTAGACATTGCAGACACGCCGCGTGAAAATAACGCCATTTATTATTATATACACACCAGCGGTTTTCCGGTGTGCATATAACTGTCTTTTTTCTTATAGAAACGCGGCGTGTCTATAATCACTCCGTTACTGTTTGGGGCGCCAGGCGGGCAACCAGCTACCACCGCACAACGCGCAACCACGGACGGGGGACGTCACTCTGTCTCTCTCGCACCCGCACGGAACGCATCGTGAGTGCGAGGGAGACAGAGTGACGAAAGCGGTGTTCGGAACGTGTTGCAGTCCGAGTCATTCTGGAGTCGTTCGGGAAGCGCGGCGTGCACTTGCGGTGGGGGTACCAGCGCTTTGCATTTTTCTGAAACCTTCTGGAAGGCATTGTGCGTGGCCTTTCTGGAACCTTCGACGGACAATTATTTCCATCTTCTGTGAGCACGCAAATACAGAGGGCGTTCGAGAGATCGTTACGAGAATGCCGAAAGCGGTAGCCCCGCTTCTTGTGTTTCGGGCTTTTGCAACACACGAACTTGCATGCTTTCTCTCGCACCCCTCAAGCGCAACTTGAATATCCCCCCCTCCCCGTCAGATCAGGAGAAGGTCCTGCGCAGAGTGATTTCGAACAGTGCTGTGTCGCTCTTTATTGCTACGGGGAACTCCATGAGTGCGCCAGAGACAGAGCGACGAAAGCGCGCTTCGGAGTCGGTCCTCTGCAACCTACATCTGCATAATGACCTGTTATAATGGCGCGAGGCGCTTCAGCGTCCAAATAATGTTCCGTGCTTCAGTGCCACAAACCTCCCCCCCCCCTTCCTCCCTCCCTCTTTTCCTTTTCTGGTGGTCCTGCATGCGTGTTTCTCGTTTGTCGCCGTGTGAGTTCCTTCGCAGGTGTTCTTTATAATTCTCAATTAAAGGCGCGGACCGGCTGTTCCTCAAATGCAAAGCGTAACTCGAGGCGCGGCCGTTCCCTCGTTTCTCTGCCGTGTCCCGGTGCAGTACACTGATTCCGAGAGTGTCCCTTTTCTGTCGCTCTGCCACTCCCGCTGGAAGCCCCGTATTGGTGCGAGAGAGACGGAAAGACGGAAAGACGGAAACGACTCTCGGAGTCTATCTGCAATGTGTGTTCTCCGGGCGTCGCGTGCCATTCGGTGGACCTCCCCAGCAGAACGACTGAAAGCTCTGTCGATATCGATGGGACGCCTCATAAGAGCGACAGTGACAGAAGAGTGTCTCATTCACCTTGGTTGGCATAGATACCACCAATCCTCATCCTGTGCCTCACCCTAAAAACAAGGCCACCACAAGGACACACTGGTAACGACATCTCCGATGTTTTTCCCCCCGGCGGCCATTGCCACTAATTTTTCTTCATTACAGCTGCAATGCGACCGTTCTCTCACTTCTCAACGCGTAGCAATCCTCACACCATTCCTCAAAAGCTGCAATACCTCCGAATGGACGGGAAGAAAAAAAGAGCAGCGAGTTTGATGACGATTGACGATTATCATTCTTCAGTGTTTTGCCCCCATGGCTCGCCACACCTTTCCAGCCGGATGATTCTGAAACTGCAGCACCGTCGCTGTGCTGCCTCTCTCACAGGGCGTGCCGTGGAATTGCGAGTGGGAGAGAGACGGAGCGACGTGGCACTACTGCTTCGGACTCGCTCTGCAGCAGACACCTTGCAATAAACGCGCGAGCCGCGAGCCGGAGCCCTCCACGGCGAGCTAGGCCTGCAAGGCCGTCAGTGCGCCGCTCTTCCACCGCCACGCCCTGCTCTTCCGATCCTCTGCCGCCACGCCGCGCCATGGCCTGCTAAAGGTGGTATGCAGTAATCCAGCGCGCCCCCCACGAGGCGCTGCCCTGCCGTGCCCTGCCTGCCGTGCCCTGCCTGCCCTGCCCCCGCCCACGCGAGTAGAGCGGGCGTGGCGGCGAGGCCCGCAGCCGATTATCCTGGTGACAATGCGTCCCGAAGAGTTGTTGGGCCTGTAATCATAGTCGAAGCGATGCGCCGCCGCGCTCGCGTCTCCCCGCCCAAAGCGACGCGCTGTCCGTCCGTCCGTCTGTCTGTCCGTCTGTCCGTCCGTTGCTGGAGCCTCCAGGCGGGCCGATCAGAGCCCCATTCTTTTCCCGACACTTATCCGTCCGCGATGCGTTCGACGATTCGTCTCGAGGATGACCTTTCCCTAACGACGCGTCGCCGCGCTCATTAGCATCGCCTTGCCTTTTCGGCGACGGACAGCCGTGTCCGCCGTCCGCGCTGAGTTCGTGCTGGCGGAGGCGTTGTAGTACACTGGTAGCGTGCGGCCAGTGGGTACCAGAGGCCTGCAGTGCGGTGCAGTGCCTTCCTCTCTTGAGGTCAGCCTGCCCGGCCCGGCCCGGCCCGGCCCGGCCCGGCCCGGCCCGGCCCGCTAGAGGTTAGCGGCGACACCGCGACACCGCACTGCTCTGGACTGTATGCAAATGAGGCTATGACGACGCCCACGCCTCGGCCAGCCCGGCGTACCTCGCGACAAAAAGAGCGCGCTCCGAAGCGGGCAGAGGATGACAAATTGGGAAGTCGTGCCTTTAGGGATCCCGCCCGCGGGCCGTGCAGTGCAGTGGTTTTCAGGAGGAGCTGGGCCCCGCTGCCAGCCGACGGTTACGTCCGAGAGAATAATTCGTTGCATTTTAGGGGCGATCGCCAGTGAGCACAACGCTGGCAACGCTCGACTTTTACGGCATGCACTCGCACCAAGCTCACGGTTGCGTTACGCAGGCACCTCGGGCGAAAAGTCTTCTTCTCTCTGACGGGAGTGTGCCGTCCGTCGGGCAGCTTCAGACTCTTGCGCTTGCTAAAGTCGGTCTTCATCTCCAGGTACAACTTCAGGTGATCGGTGCCTCCTCATAAGGGCAGGCGGGGCGCAAACGCGTAATCCTTTAGGCCATTGACTATTTCGTCTAATTTGCCCCTGGGATCGGGAACACTATGGACGAGTGTGCGGGCGGGGAGTGAAAAGGGAAGAGGACATGTCGAATAGTGTAGCCGCGGAGGGACACGATGCGACTTGAAGATTGCCGAGTGGAGCAAGTGTAAAATATTCCGCGCCCGGCGTGGCGGCGTGGCGGCGCGTAGCGGGGCACGAATTATGCATCCGCGGCATCGTGACTGGATGATATTAAAATGATAGCTAGCGGATTCTGCGGCTAAACTGGCCGTGTCCAGATGAATATGGAACGCGACACTACACGCAGCGCGCACGCAGTGCCACGCAGTGCCACGCAGCGCAGGGCACACAGACGGCATGCAATTAGCGGCATCCCTGCCATTCGCCAAGTGTCGCCATGGGAGTGATCGTTTCGAGGAATCGAAAGAGGCGCGGTGGTCCTAACTTTAATGTGCATTCATGGCTCTAATGCTTCTGCCTGCACTATCAGAATTCGTTTCATCCGAAGACGTATATCCAAACGACACAAAATTATCGACATCATGCGCCTTTCGTGACAGACGCAAACCCAGAGACAGCATGTTCATCCCATGGCCATCTCCTTGTAACACTTGGCAACCCAAACCTTGGAAATGAACATCGAGGAAAGGCACATGGCCAGAGCCAGCGATAGGTCTCGATAGGCCCCGATGGGTCTCATTGGCAGTCCAAGCGACATTCCCTGAGCAAGACGCCTCGGTAAAGCCACGCACTTGACGGTCCATTGGAACACTTCCTGCTGCTGGTGGCAGTAGACTCGCGCAGCGAATGACACCTGCTACTCGACGAGTGGGTGGCTCTGTCTCTTTCTGAAGACGTCCATTCTGCTTTCGTTCGCGGTGCCGTGGCAGGGGTTCCTCCTCCAGCTCTTCTCTCTCTCTCCCGTATTGGTTTTGCGATCTTGTACTACACTTTATTACGGCTGTGCTCTTTTCCGGGATATGCTGCTTCGCCTCGGTCAGCAATGCGAGGCGGTGGCGGGGCGAGGAGGGGCCGGGCGGGGAGTCTCACCCTCTGCCGAGCGTGTGGGTCGCTCCGTACTGCCAGCGGTGTGGGTGGCCGCACGGCCGCACGGCCCCACCGCGAGGGGAGCCTGACTGGACAGGAGCACACGGCGCGCCACGCTGCGCACCGTTCCCGCGCACCTTTGGCACTGTGCGCCAATGTTGCGCCGCGGTACTGTACGAACATGTTGCATGAATGGGGCACTAATGCAGCTCGAAGATGCAGCAAACGCCGATGAGGAGTGTCAATCGGAATGTAGGCCCGTCAGAAGACCCGCCCGGAAAGCAGTGTCGAATGAACGGCGACCCTAGCTACGTGAAGAAACTTTCAGCGAAAATTTGTGTGGTTCCTTCCAACACAGCACTCCATAAAAATACGATTTCTTATTCGTCCATATGTGTAGCGGACCACAGTGCGGTGCCTGCCTGTGCTGGCGTGCTCTGGCGTATGTCACCGGTGGATGCGTAATGAGGATCGGCACGGAGCGCTTTGACCGCCCCGGCGTGCCCTAGATGTGCCCGCAGTCGTGGCGTGATGTGTCATGGCGTGGCGTGGCGCGGCGGGGCGGGGCGGGGCGGGGTGGGGCGCGGCCGTAACGTGTCGTACTGCCCGTGCCGCTCGGGTCAGCCTACTGCCATGCCACCCTGTTTATGCAACGCATAGGCCTTGCGGTGGCTCGCAAGCTCATCGGCACACCGCCCCGCCCAACCCCGCCCGGCTGCGGCCCCGTTAAATCAGCCTTATCATAATGAAACGGCATCACAGCCCCTGGCCCGCGAGAAAAAGGTCTGGCCGTAAAGTAATGAGAGCCTAATGGTGCAGGAGGCTCGCTCAGCTGCGCGTGGTTGGCGTTGAGACCCCCTCAGCCCCCTCTCCGAGATAGTCGGTGTCTGGGCCACGCACACGCCCCTAGCGCCGCGCGCCGCGACACGGCGACACACGCAGCGCACGATGAATACTCTCGTTAAGTTGATGTGCCAATATCGGCGACCAAGTAACAAGATGCCGCGCGAGCGTCTTGTGTAATTCCACGACAGCCGTGCCACGCTGACGCGCGTCGAACGCGGTGTGTCGCGTGCCGCGTCGCGTGCCTCCATCACGCGCCGGTCTGGATGCGTATCGGCACCCACTTCGCGAAGGAAGCAAAAAGACGCAGCGGCAAGGCTCTGGCTGTATCAAGATTGTGAACGGATTCTGGCAAGCGCCAACAAGACATTGGTGGGTGAAAAGGTTCTTCCAAGGCTCCATCCAAGACCCTCGCAAAAATCTGCTCGAGCAAAACTCAACAAATCTTTACAAATCCTTACAAAATACTAGCTCACCCTCAGCTGAGTTGAGCATGACTATTAGACTAGTACAGCGTTTCTCAACCTTTTTCGGTTCGCGACCCCAAATTTGTAGCGAAAAATTTCCGCGACTCCCAGGAAAAATTTCGCAACCCCACGCGACCCCTCCTTTAGCATGCCTTTGATACAAAGTGCGATAATCCACCTTAGTTTGGAAGAAGTATTGCAGCGAAAATGATCAAAACGGTCACAAATGTCTTTGAAAAATCGTGTTTTGGGCCGACTTTAAGCATCCACTGCGTCTGATCCTAGGCGGTATTTCGTCCTCCATTAGCAGGCAATTGGTCTTTGGACCTTCCTTTAGCACGCGTTTGTTACGGAGTGCGATTATCTGCCTTAGTTTGGGAGCAGTATTGCCGCATAGTTGATCAATACACGATTTTTCAGAGATTTGTGACCGTTTTGATCAACTTTGCGGCAATACTGCTCCCAAACCAAGGCAGATAATCGCACTCCGTAACAAAGGCATGCTAATGGAAGGTCCAAAGACCAATTGCCCGTTGAGGGAGGATGAAATACCGCCTTTGATCAGACGCTGTGGCTGCGTAAATTCAGCCAAAAACACGATTTTTCACAGACAATTGTGGCCGTTTTGATCAACTTTGCGGCACTACTGCTCCCAAATTAAGGCAGATAATCGCACTCCGTAACAAAGGCATGCTAAAGAAAGGTGTAAAGACCAATTGCCCGTTGAGGGAGGACGAAATACCGCCTCGGATCAGACGCAGTGGATGCCTAAAGTCGGCCCAAAACACGATTTTTCAAACACATTTGTGACCGTTTTGATCAACTTAAAAGTTGTTCCCGCCAGTGCTCGGCGTGTGGGCCAGCTGGGAAACCGCCGCCACCCCAAGCGACCCCAGTTACCTCGCCGCGACCCCTCGAAATATTTTCGCGACCCCATTTGGGGTCGCGACCCCAAGGTTGAGAACCGCTGGACTAGTATAAGGTGCAGACGCAGTGGCCCACTGCTCTCCGCTTTCGAAAATGGCGTTCCTCTCCACTCTCCCCTAGTCCTTCATTGATTGCTACGAGTATCGTCGCGATGTCGCCCTTTTGGGCTCGGCGACTCCGCTCCGCCGAACGCAGCCTGGATGGAAATCGGACCTCCTATCCGAGATGGTACTCCCCGGGATGAGAGGCGACGACGTCGCTGCCACATACATAATGCAGGGCGCCGCGCTGTTCCGAGCTGTCGCGCGACGAGTGTATCGGCAGTCAGCGGGCAGTCTGTTCTGCGGGGCACACTCTCTGCTCAAAGTCCTCCACTCTAGGATTGCGAGGACCTAACCAGGGGTCAGCTGGAGGACATTGCGGCAACCACCCGTAGCATCGCCCTGCTCGCTGGGTCGCGATCGCTAGAAAACCGCAGTGAAAAAAAGATATACGCGGTACCGTGCCGCAGCGCGCTCATAGGCTAGCGCCGCGTCGCGACAGAACAATGGAGAGCGAGAGATACAGAGGGGCGCCCTCGCGCTTACATCTGTATTATTGTCATTAAAGCTGTTATTACTTCGCCACGCCCAGCACGTGTGTGGTGGCCGGGCGGAATCACAAAAATGCTGCAGTGAATTGGACCAAATTCACTAGACCATCTGCAAAACAATTGCTCACGAAATCAATATCCGGAAAAGGCGGCAGGTGTCAAACGTTCTGGAGAAACTTTTTTGGCTGAGCGATAGCGAAGCCCTTGCCGTGTTTGGGCGCGCTGAAAAGTGACTGGTCGTGCGTCTGTCTGTCTGTTTGTACTCACCAACGATTCTCAGCAACTACAGTGGCTATAGTTTCAAGATTTCGTATTTAACGTCGCCTTAGTACCCCCCCCCCCAACACGAGTTTGTTTCAAATCGTTGTTTAGTATCGTTTGAAATATTCAAAACATATTTTTGAATCAGGTCATTAGCGTGGTTAGGTTGGCAGTGCGGCAGCGCTCACCAATTTCTCATACCTGCGGGTCCGCGGCTCTCAAATACGGGACTTAAGCAAATAAGCAAATAAAACGAAATAAAGAGCAGAAGGGTTTGGAAATGAGATCGGCCTTAGTTTTTCAACATTCTTGAATGATTAAAACCCTTTTGGAACACCAACACAGCGAAATATGGAGAATGGATTCGAAAATGATTTACGTGTTTCGTTCCCCTCTCCCCCCTCCCCTGTCAGAGGGGAATCATCTTCAGGTCAGTGCACTTTGACAAAGCATTGTAAAAAGGATGTTTTTATTTTGACCTTTTGTATTGTGTGCATCTTCTTATTTCATTCTAGTGTCATCCTCTTTTTAAAATTTTCAAACTAGAGGAAATCAGGGAAATGCATAAATAACTTGTGTTGAAATTGGCAGGCATACTTAGTTTGGACTCGAGAAATTCATTCTATTGCAATGCTGCAAGCTGACAAGAGTGCAATAGTACTAACATGAGTTTATTAATAGAATCAATATATGGTTGTGTATATTTAATCCTAATGGAGTTTGAATTGATATTGGTTTCAAAGAGACGACTCAGGTTTTGAGCGGTGAGTGAATTGGTGATTGGATTTAGTGAGACGATTCCTTTAACTTCACCAAAGTTAATGTAACTGGTACTACTCAGTATTGTTTACATGAGTAAGATAAATTATGTCGGTTCATTAAGCCTTGGGTAGCCTTGGCATTGGACTCTATGTGACGAATCACTGGATTTTACAATAATTGGTCCCCGTTAACTGGTTTAGATCAGCCTACCCTAAACTGACTCTCTTAATATTTACTGTGATAACATGTTCCAATCAATATTGTTTTATTGACTGGTTCAAAATGAAAGAATGACAAAATGTTTCATAAATATAACTTATAAAATTGTGAGTTCATTAGTTAAGAAAAAAGATTTATCGAATAGTGACCCAAGCATACGAGTAGCCAATTAAGCGATTCAATGCTGGCAATTGAATTTTACTCGACTGAGGGATTCGCTTTGGTGTGGCATCAGGGAATTGGTGACGACAGAGGGTGCTTCATGAAGACAAATAGGAACAATATACAGCAATTGAGTCTAAAGTATTGTATGTAGTTTGCAGTGTACTGGTCACAAAATCTACATTTATTTCAATGCCAATCCTACATTTTCATCAAGAGCTACGAAATTTGGGGCAAAACTTTCCAAGTTGAGATTTATGTATTTCCCTGTAGTTTTCAGTGCGCTGACCTCAATATTGACATCTTAATTGTCCCCTAACCCAAAATTTAACCGATTTTCGGTTAAATTTTTTGAAATGAATTGTACAGTGATTCTTGCAGTTTTTTGAGTGCTGATAACGAAAATAACTCCCATTTTAATACCAGACCTATATTTTCATCCCATATTAGGTCATTTTGGACCAAAAATTTCAAGTCAAGTTTTATATTGTTTCCTGCAGTTTTTTGTGTGCTGAACTCAAAAATGACTTCCAAAATTTTCCCAGACTCACACTTACCCGAATTTTGACCAATTTTGGACCAAAATTTTTAAATTGAGTTTCACGTTGATTCCAGCAGTTTTTGGTGTGCTGATAACAAAAATCACTTTCATTTCGACTCCAGACTTATATTTTCATCGCAAATTAGATCATTTTGGACCAAAATTTTCATGTCGAGTTTTACATTGTTTCCTGCAGTTTTTGGTGTGCTGAACTCAAAAATGACCTTCAAACTTTTCCCAGACTCATATATAACCGAATTTTGACCAATTTTGGACCAAAATTTTTAAATCGAGTTTGACATTGATCCGAGCAGTATTTGGTGTTCTGATAACGAAAATCACTTCCATTTGTACCCCTGGTCTAAAGATCACTGAATATGAGCCCATAAGATGGACATTTCGTCTACTCAAGCAAAAACCAAGTGCACGAAAAATGTCAATTCGCATCGCTCAGCCACACTACGCGCCCAGACTGAACGGCGCGTACCCCTAGTTTTAAATGTATGACTGAGCGATTCACCCGAAGAAGAGTTCATTATTGCCAGTCTCAGCTGCGAAATGCTTTCCTTGTCGTCTCACACACCCTCACACACACACACACACGCGGCGGAATGCGACTGGCATTGTGGTGGTGGGCCAATGACGCGGTGCAGGCCGGGATGAAGCCTTTGCTGTCCGTCTCCATCCTCGTGTGATCCGTCGGCCTGATCGCGGGCGTGGCGCGGCGTGGCGCGGCTTGGCGGCCCGTCGTCTGTAATTAAGACGTTATTCACACGTCGCCATACACGTCCGCGCGTCCGCCGCTCACCGCCTTGTCAATAAACAGAACAATGTTGGGCCGCTTTCGAGTGAAGAAGGCTGTGTGCGGCGGCGCCTTGTCGATCTCTCTCATCGCGGTACCCCCTCCCCTCCCAAGCCAGTGCTCCCGCTGACGCAAGGACCAGCGAAGCACAGCGTCTTCCACCCCAATTAATCGAGCACAGGCCAGCGGGCCCCAATATCGGCCAACTGCCTTGTACCCGGCCCCTGCCCGGCCCCGGCGTCGGTGTGTGCGCCGTGCGTGTGAGTGTGTCGGTGTGTGCTCTTGTTTCTCTCCAGCCGTATACAGTGCCGTGCCGGCCAATCGGGTCGCGCGCGCCACCGCGGGGGAGTTTGGCGAACTCGAAAGGGCGAGGGTGGATGGACAACACCTAACGCTACGCTGCGATAGCGAGGCACTGCAGCACGGGGACACGCACGGGGTGCGCGAAAGCGAAAACGCACCTTGCGTCACTGGTGTGCGTGTGCGTGTGTGTGTGTGCTGCACGCGCGTGGGTCCCACGAACACGCGCGCCAGGGAATCAGTGCACGGGAAGTGCCGCATGTTGCGAATAATTGGTGCTCTGCGCAAGTCACGATAAGCCTCCAGTTTTTTGTCGCCGACAGTGAAGTTTGTGAGGCACGCCTTGAGCGCTGGGCGCATCCCCTCCGACGCGTCCTGGCCACGGCCCTCTAGATCACGCCGCGGTGACGGCCGAAGACGGCCGAAGACGGCTTTTGACGCATAAATCTCGTTGGCCGCGCCGCAAAGAGGCGGCCCGCTATTTGTCGGCGTGTCGGGCCGCCTTGCCTTGTCCGCCACACGTAGATAATGTGGCGGGATGCCGTTCGGGAAGGGCCCGCCGCCGTCTCTCTCGCACTCCGCGGCGAGTCCCACCCAACAGTCCCGCTGGGGTGCAAAAGAGACGGAGCGACACTGCTATCGCCGCTAGCTCGCCGCGCCCCGCCCTGCCTTCACCGCCCAGAATGCATAGATCCTCCCTAGGCGTGCCCACCCCGGTAGGCTGTCCTTGTCGGTCCAAGTCAGGCCTAGTGTCTAACTGCAAATCACAAGAATTGCTAAAGATACAGTGCTGCGATCTTCGGCCGGGTGCACGGGACTGGCTGTAGGCCCGAGGTTCCCAGTCAACTTCCTTTACATCCAGCTACTGAACAGTTTCCACACACACAGATGCACAAACACAAAAACACAAACACACACACGCGCACACACACACTCACGGGATTTGCGGCAGGGTGATGACTCAGACTGATTCCCGGAGCCCCGTAGCGTGTCTGCGCGACATGTGTTGCCTCTACGACTCTGTTCCAAAAGCAAACGCCTTGCACTTCTCCCCCCACCCCCTCATCTGGACCGTTGTGTTCCGCGCTGGCGTGTCGCGCATCTCCCGGCAGCATCTCCGCGAGGATCATCTAGTGCTTGACTGCATGGAGGACTGCATAAAGGACTCCGGCGAGGCCGCAGTGCCGCAGCCCGGCAGTGCTGCATTGCGATGTCTCGATGCGAGCATCCTCGCCAGCCAGAAAGTGGCCTGAAGTGAGAACATGTATTGTGTGGGACGACGGCGGTGACCTTCAGAAAAAAAAAATGCTGCAAAGCTGGACTGTGGAGCTTTAGTCTCTGTGACGCGTAGAGCCTGAAGGGCCGAAGGCTGTGCACACGGTAAAAACGGTACCTGGTTTTCCCAGGAGCCCTATGGCGAAGACATAGGCGATTTCCAGGGGGTTCCTGGGAAAACCAGGAACCGTTTTTACCGTGCAGGGGCCACCCACATGCTCTGCAACACTCCGCATTGTGCGCCACGAGGCAACCCTTAATTAGAAGAAGAAGAAGAAGAAGAAGAAGAAGAAGAAGAAGAAGAAGAAGAAGAAGAAGAAGAAGAAGAAGAAGAAGAAGAAGAAGAAGAAGAAGAAAGAGCAACGGAGGGGAGGACGACAACGGAGGGAGTGGAGATGCAGCCTGACACGATAAGCCCGGAAGGCGAGTCTTTAGGACACTACTTGGCTACCCATTTTCACTTGGATACGGACCGAGCGGGTAAAGCTGTCGGGGTATTTGTTCCTCAGCATGTTTCGTTCCCGCTGCCGACTGTCGTTCCGCGAAACTACCGACCGCGGGGGTCCACGTGTGTCGTGACATCCACACTCGTTGTGCAGGGAAGACAGGGCGCGCGCGGTGTCGCGGGGCACACTCTTATGCTGGAAAGTGAGGTCAGAAATCTCGTGCCCAAGCTCCAACGCGACTTGTGAATGGTTCGAGGCTTAGTTGAGTAAGACAGGACTCACACGGCGTCCAGCGCCGTCTGCCTAAACTGGTCTTCTGGCCCACTGAGCAACTGACGCTCCAACTGGCGTCTCGCACAGGGGGTCCGTAATGCGAGCCGTTTGTTTGCGCGGCCATCTGTGAGCTCGGATGATTTCGAACTGATTGAGCGCGATTCGCACTCGGCCGGGATCACGGCGGCTCAGCGGCAGGCCGAGCCCCACGGGGCAGAGCCGCGCGGCCGCGCAGCGGGCTCACTCCGAACTGCCGTCGACGCTGCGTCTCGCTCGCACTCTCGGGTCGCCCCGTAGGGGTGCGAGAAGGACGCAGCTAGTCCTGCGGGTGGAGACTGCTGGCCATTACGCAGCAATTAGCCATATCGGGCCGGCGGCTCGGCGCGGTGCTTCGCGGCGCTCCGTCTTCACAGCCTGGCCTGCCCGGCCGGCCTGGCCCTTCACAGCGCCAAAAGAGTCCCCGTGAGAAAGTAGTTTTCCGCTGAATAATTCATCATGACGCCCCGCTCCCGGCTCACTACGATTGGGCACAAAGTAGGTGGTGTGTGTGTGTGTCCGTATGTGTATGTGTTAGCGTGAATGTGGGTGAGTGCGCGCGCTCGCTCTCTGGGGAGGCTGTGAGCACAACGCCACTCGCTGTGGACAGGGTCTACCTAACTCGATAAGTTCTTCGCAGCCGCGGCTCGCCTGGCGTTGGCATCTTGATTTCATCCCGCGGCCGCACAGCAGCCGGCGTGGCGAGCGTGAAAAAAAGTGCGCCGTGGTAGTTAGTGGTGACGCGCCACGCCTGGATGTAGAGATGACACAACGGCGGCAGGTGTGGGACACAGTCACACACGAGGATTCTCTTTCTGTTTCATTTCCGTTTTGCAATTTTGCCGAATACGCGTGTCTACGTTTGTCGAACTGCCGTGGCGTGGCCGGCTATGCTTTCCCACGAGAATCGGAAGCGGTTTCGCGGTTTCGTCCCGGCCGAGCCGAGTCCCGGCGGAGCCTAATTTGTTCGCTGCTTTTTGCCACGCGACCCCCGCGGTGCGCCACCGGTGGCGAGTTGCGACGCGAGGGGCATCCCCACCAACTAATTCCTATTAGCGCGATATGTTGCGGACGCGCTTTTTATAAGCCGCATGTCCGTCATAAGGATTAAAATAGGTCCGGGACCGTGGCTCGTACCACGTGGGATCTTCTTTCAATTCTGAGTTGCGGTGAGTCAGGAGCGCCGAACGAGAGCAGAAGGCAATTGTTTGGAGATGGTGGAAACCTCAACGCAGGTGACAGCGATCTTGTGTTTTCTGCTCTCAAACCTCATGCTCCGCGTAGCTTCAGGTTTTTCTGGACTGAAAACTGCCTTCGGCACTGTCTTGACCCGAACAACACGACAAAAATGTCGCGAGGCTCCTTGTTACGCAAAAACGTAAGCCTGCGCGTTTATCATGCAACATTTAATTTCTCGACCCCATTCCGTCTGTAACTCTACCCCTGTCGACTCGTCGTACGCCTACGGAATTTCCGGCCCTGGTTCCCTCCCCCTGCCCCCCTGCCCCGTGCCCCGTGGCCGTCGCGGCCCGGAGCGTAGCGCGTCGCGGAGCGTCCCGCCGTCTGATTGGACGGTGCCGTCCGCGAACCACACGACTTCCTTCGTTAAAGCATCCGCCGACCAGCTTCCATTCTGGCCGTGCGTGCGGTGGCGCGCTGCGTGCCGCGCCGACTCTTCGTCGTTGACGAAATTACCGGCCGACTCTTTGAACTTGTCCAGCGGAGCGGCGGGTAGCGAGAGTGACTGTACTTTCCGATCGTTGAAAAGGAAAGTGACGCCGCGCCTCGTCACGGCCGTCGCCATGGCGAAGCCGGGCGAAGCCCGGCGAAGCCAGCCTGCTTACTCTAGTTTTTGTTTCGAAGCGACGCGCCGGCTCGGTTGCGAGTTTTCGACAATTTGTCGCTCTCGTCGCAGCGCGGGAACAACAAGTCGGTCAAGACAGCCAGCTGCGCTGAGCTGCGCAGACTCTTTTCTTTGAGCTCAGTTGGGAATTGTTTTAACACTTTCTCTTTCAATATTTCTTCCCAAAAATTTTATTTCGCTTTCAAATGCGAGCCTTTTTACTTCTCTTGTCTCAAGACCGGGGCTGAAGCCTCTAAAACTTCCGCCGTTGACACACATCCACACACAAGGGACCTGCTGGCGTCGCCCCTGCAGACTGATTCCAAGAGACCTCTTCGTCGCTCTGTCTCTCTCGCACCCATACGAAACCCCCCAAGAGTGCGAGAGAGTCAGAGCGACACTCTCGGAGTCAGCCTGCCGCGCGGGGTACGGCCGGGCAGCCGCCCCGAGCGGTGCCTGCCATTTGCGCCAAATATCCGAGCGCGCTGTTTATGGGCTCTAAACGGACTGGAAGTGACTCAGTGCGCTCGCAGCGCCGCGCAGCACCGAGCAGCACGCCTTTCAATTGATGACTCGGGATCTCTTCATATATATTCACTCGTGACACGTTGGCCCATTCGCGCGCACATCCCCGCGATGTCCTTTTATGCGACGGCAAGTCGAGCCCGCCGCGGCCTACACCGCTTTATACGACTCCAAAAGACGCGTGTCATATTTTAATCTGCCCGGGAAACCCCAACCGCGCGACCCCGCTGCCGACTCAAGGACTGGAGCAGGAGGAGGATGCTGGACTGCTTGATGGCGTGCGGGCCGCGGGGACGGCAGGTCTTTTTGCGCCGCGCGTGCGCGTGGCTGAATGACGCTGGCCCAGTCAGGACACGCCAGGGCCCGCCAGGACATGGCAGGACACGCCAGGGCCCGCCAGGACATGGCAGGGCACGCCAGGGCACGGCAGGCAGCGCTCCTTCTGCACGGTCGTTACATTTTCACGCAAAGACTGTAAAGGGGCATCCATATATAGATAGCCGTTAATGCGTTATGCCATCCAGTGTGCCGACCAAGGACGCGCCGCCCGTTTCTGCCGCCACCGCCCTTCCACTCCTTGGGCCGTCTTCGTCTGCTAGCTTCAAAGTCCTCAACAGCTGTGTTCCTGTCTGTTTCTTTGGCAGCAAACGTCGCCTGCCATGGTCTTGTGCTTCCTGTCGGCTGCATTGACTTATCCTTCTTGGCGCCGTCGTCTTCGATAGCCTTGGCTGGCTTTTGTTTCCACCGTGGTCCTCCTCTGCTCGTATCTCGTCCTCTCTCGAGGCCTCTCGCCCCGATGGCGCCGTGTACGGGCGGTGGGTGCGCATCCTGGGTAGTACACGAAATGTGTCGTGAGATACATACCCTACTGGCGCTACGCCGTACCCCGCCCCGCCCCGCCCCGCCACGCCCCACAAGGAGCGTCCTTTAGCGTCCCCTTGTGCGACCAGCCGGCGAGATAAGCCTCGCTGCCGCCGCGCGCCGCGGAAGTGCATTTCGCGCGTACACGTGCTAAAATGGCGCCAATTTCGAAAATTCGCCAAGTCGCACCGCCGCTAGCGGAACTCGAACCCGGGGCGCGGCGAGGGCGTGTGTGCATGCGTGCATGCACTGGCCGATAAATAATAGGAGCCCCACCTACGCCGCGACACGTGTGGCGCGGGGGGCGCGGCGGGCGCGGGGGCGCGGCGGGCGCGGCGGGGCGCGCGGGGCGCGGCGGGGCGCGGCGGGGCGCGGCGGGGCGCGGCGGGGCGCGGCGGGGCGCGGCGGGGCGCGTCCGGGGTGCGGCGCGTGGCGGCCGCGAGGCTCGAGGCGGCGGCGTGACGACCACTTCGCACGCGGCCCCGGAGGATTTCCCTTTTGACGCCCACCTACGTGCGGCCGCGTGCGGCGCGCTCGGACGCCGGGGCGACACCTGCACGATAAGGCGCGAAAAAAAAAAACAGCAACAAAAACAAAAGTGCAAAAGCCGTACATGGAAACGCCTGTGAAGTTGGGGGTAGGCAACACCGCAACACACCCGTGTCACAGCGTTGCCTCAACCAAACGAGTTTTGTTTTTTGAGTGTGCTGGGTGAACTTACTCTACTTGGAATATTTATTGCAAAGTCACTTCAGGCAAAGTGTACTGAACCCAGTCTGCTTTGAATCTTTCAATCGTGTAACCTGCCGTGCAATGTGTGCGAAAACGGCGAAAGTGATTGTTCGTCGGAAGGATGCAAAGTCCCGGCGGCACGACAGAGACACGCCCTGCTGCCGGCTGTCGCCCACCCTGCCTGCAGCCTGCAGGCGTCCACGGTGGCGCGGCAGTGGCACGTCGGTAGCGCTCCCCGCGGCGCCGCGTCGCCCCGCTTGCCTGGCTTGCCCAACTACTGGCTCCGATGCATTAACGCCCCTGGGGCGACCTCTCGCCCTATCGTGTCATCGCCGGACGCCATCCGTCATCCCCCCGGGGTGTGGCGGGGCGGGGTGAGGCGGGGCGGGGCGGGGCGGGGCGGGGTGAGGCGGGGCGGGGCGGGGCGCACGCCAAGGCCGCGCGGAGGCTGGAGGGTGGCTCAGCCCCTCCTGACCCAGTGATCCCTGGTTGATCGGCCTGATGCCATTGCATCAGCATGCGAGGGCACGGCGTCGCGTAGTCGCGTCGCGCCGCGCCAGGCGTGTGTGGCTCTGGACATATGAATATGGGCGTTTCCGAGAGATGGCATCTGTGCGCCGCCGTCCTGTGTCGCCGTGGCCGCCGTGGCCGCCGTCCTGCGGGCTGCGTCCGAGCCTCGCTGTGCCTCTCTGCCGCCCCGTCGGGACGGCCCGTGAGCGCGAGGAGGACGGAGGCGCCGGGCCGCGGTGCCGCAGTGGGCCGGCAGCGCGGAGGAAGGCGAGGCGCCGGAGCGGCCAGGCACGATCCGGGGGAAACAATTGCAGCGATTGATCGGCGCCACACAAAGTCGATAGTGCCGAACGAAACATTCACTGAATTTGTTTGCAATTTCACAAAGGAAACAGTGGAATCTTGTTGCACGACACCAGTCAGTAGGAAAAAGTTCCAACCGAGGAAACTTTTGTTGAGTTTCTCGACCCATAATTTAGTTTATTTTCCCCAACACATTTTGCAAGGCATTACTACCAAAATAATAAATACAGACCCATCTTCTTTTTCTATGATTTTCAATTTTTTCATTCAACTCTTTACGAGTCTATGTCATTTCTCCTACCTAAATGTTCGCCTACCTGTCTATTTCGCCTACCTATATTTCGCCTACCTAATAAATATATTGAATAAAAATATTCAATTAATATTGCTATTTTTCGCCTACCTATAGTTCGCATACCTAATAAAAAAATTAAATAAAAATATTCAACAAAAATCTCATTCAACGAACGTTAATGAAAGCAGATGATACTCGTTTGGTTTTCTTCTACGGTGTAGTATGGGTTCATTCCAAAGATAGTATTTAAAAGCTGAGTCCTTTGTGCGCTGTAGCGGGGAGGGATTGTGAATGTTGCGCCCAGGCCGTCGCGCGCGAGGAGGGGTGCCATTGTCGAATTCCGCGCAGGCTGCGCCGCAGGCACAGACGCACCAGCCCGCCCCGGCAGCCAGCCCCTATTATATTGTTAGGATACGCACTTGGTTTTTGGACTCTCGAGTAAAAGCTAGCTGACACCTTTATGTGTCTTTTAGTTGTAGTTTTAGGTATGTTTTTGAGTAAAGGTATCATCTGCTAAAAAACGAAAAAATCGGCGGCAAAAAGTGGCAATACGAAAGTCTCAAGGAGACCCGCCGATCAGCTTCGGTGTTCTTATGGGAACCGGGCCTTCATCCGACGCTCCCTGCCGCGCAATTCGACAGATTAGTGGGTTCGTATTAGGCTGGCCCACCCGAAGTGCGCGCGGTTTCTGTGGTACAGTGAGAGTCCAGATTCAGAGGCCTTACCTCAGAGGGGTCACATTGGGTATTTGAACCCGCGACCCCGAGTGCCGAGTCTAGTCAACTCCTCTACCCTGACCGCTCAGCCACCGAACCAGCTTGTCGGCGGCGATGTCGCAACTCCTCTTGAGCTGCCGTTCGAGAAATCTGGTCCCGAAAAAATGGTAATTTGAGCGGTCTCGAACCCGGGACCTGCTGCTTCCCACATCATGCTCTTAACCACTGAGCCACCGGGACGCCATGGCACCCGCCCTGCCTGCGCTGGTACTCAATCTTCTCTGGATATACCTCCCCAAGCAATTAGTCGCCGAAAAAATTGTATCTACTACCGGTCCCGAACCCGGGACCTACCGCTTCCCACATCATGCTCTTAACCACTGAGCCACCAGGACGCCATGGCACCCGCCTTGCCAGCGCTGGTACCCAATCTTCTCTGGATATACCTCCCCAAGCAACTGGTCGCCGAAAAAATTGTATATATTACCGGTCCCGAACCCGGGACCTGCCGCTTCCCACAACTTGCTCTCAACCACTGAGCTACCGGAGGATCATGGAGTCCGCACTGCCAGCGCTGGTACTCAATCCTCTCCGGATAGACCTCGTCAAGAAGTCGGTTGCCTCTGCCGAAAAATATGGTCATGGTACTAGTCTCGAACCCGAGACCTGCCAGTCAGGAACGCAGCACTCTAACCACTGCGCTACTAGGTTGCTACGCACAGCGCTCACCCCATAGCCGAAGTTATTATTTGTCCAGCATCAAGCAAGATGGGTGGCTATTGAAGTTTGGCGCTAGGTTAGTGGCGTGCATAGCAACCTGGTAGCGCCGTGGTTAGAGTGCTGCGTTCCTGGCTAGCAGGTCTCGGGTTCGAGGCTAGTGCCATGAGGATATTTTTCGGCAGAGGCAACCGACTTCTTGACGAGGTCTATCCAGAGAGGAATAAGTACCAGCGCTGGCAAGGCGGGTGCCATGGCGTCCCGGTGGCTCAGCGGTAAAGAGCATGATGTGGGAAGCGGCAGGTCCCGGGTTCGGGACCGGTAGTATTCACAATTTTTTCGGCGACCAATTGCTTGGGGAGGTATATCCAGAGAAGATTGAGTACCAGCGCAGGCAGGGCGAGTGCCGTGGCGTCCCGGTGGCTCAGTGGTTAAGAGCATGATGTGGGAAACAGGTCCCAGGTTCGGGACCGGTAGTGTACACAATTTTTTCGGCGACCAATTGCTTGGGGAGGTATATCCAGAGAAGATTGAGTACCAGCGCAGGCAGGGCGGGTGCCATGGCGTCCCGGTGGCTCAGTGCCCTTGCAAAAAGGAAAATATATGGAAAATATGTGTCAATATATGACTCCATATATGTTTCATGCATTGTCAATATAATTGTATCTTGCTCAATATATTGCAAATTATCTTGCGCAATACGTGAATTATATATGGGGGTATATCTTGGTGCCCGTTAATATATGGTGCATATATTCCCCCATATAATATTATCTTCGCGAAATGTATGTTTCAATATCTGACACGGTGCCCGTCGTGGGATGGGGCAGGGTGAGGAGGGCAGACTTTTCAAGTAACTTTTCTTAAAATCTTGGCACTGGATGTTGAAAGGCGGCTATATTTCTCAACATGGTTTTATATTGTAAAATATATTGACGCCATATATTGAGCAGGGCAAAGGTTCTTTTCTATGCGTTTAAGTCTCCAAGAAATTTTGAGAAATCATGTTTAACAAGTGAACTGGAACAGTTCGGAAATTTTTAACGCCTTTTTTGGGCGTAGCGCGAAAAGTTCTTCTAGGCGACCACGGTAGGGTCACAATTGGATGTCCTCGCAAGGAGAAGTTAACATTCTTTTATAATAATAAAGGAAGTCCCTGAGTCGTCGGACTTCATGGTGTATTCACACTATATATTGCCTACATATAGAGCAATGTATGAAATTTATATATTTGCCACATACTTTTTATATCGGAAAAGTATCTTGCTAAATTATCTTTTCCACATATGACGTCAATACATGTTGGGCCATATATTTTGTCCATATAGTGCCCATATATTTTCCATTTTGCAAGGGTGGTTAAGAGCATGATGTGGGAAGCAGCAGGTCCCGGGTTCGAGACCGCTCAAATTACCATTTTTTCGGGACCAGATTTCTCGAACGGCAGCTCAAGAGGAGTTGCGACATCGCCGCCGACAAGCTGGTTCGGTGGCTGAGCGGTCAGGGGAGGTGGCATCGTTGCCTCTACCAAAATTGCCTCTACCAATAAATCTGTATATATCTAGAAAAAGAGTCATTTTAAAAAATGCCTCTACCGATATTAATAAAAATACTCAATAAAAATATTCAATAAAAATATTCAATAAAAATATTCAATAAAAATATTCAATAAAAATATTCAATAAAAATATTCAATAAAAATATTCAATAGAAGACCCGGAATAAGAGGAGTCTATGTAGCTTGACCCACCTCAAAGTTGACCTACCTATATATTAATTAATAAAAATATTAATATAAATATTAGAATATAAATATGGGAATATAAATAGGAGTAATATAAACCAAAAAAAGTTGACCCACCCCAGAGTTGACCTACCCTATATTTTTGACTTGACCGACGAAGCGCGACGGCCTCGCGGCAGGGGAAGCGCGACAGTGTCGCGGCAGGGGAAGCGCGACAGTGTCGCGGCAGGGGAAGCGCGACAGTGTCGCGGCAGGGGAAGCGCGACAGTGTCGCGGCAGGGGAAGCGCGACAGTGTCGCGGCAGGGGAAGCGCGACAGTGTCGCGGCAGGGGAAGCGCGACAGTGTCGCGGCAGGGGAAGCGCGACAGTGTCGCGGCAGGGGAAGCGCGACACCGCCAGTTTGCAGCTGGCACAGCCTCGCTGTTTGACGCTGGCACAGCCTCGCTGTTTGACGCCGGCACAGCCTCGCTGTTTGACGCTGGCACAGCCTCCCTGTTTGACGCTGGCACAGCCTCGCTGTTTGACGCTTGCACAGCCTCGCTGCTTGACGCTGGCACAGCCTCGCTGTTTGACGCTGGCACAGCCTCGCTGTGTGAGGCTGGCACAGCCTCGCTGTTTGACGCTGGCACAGCCTCGCTGTTTGACGCTGGCACAGCCTAGCTGTTTGACGCTGGCACAGCCTCGCTGTTTGACGCTCGCACAGCCTCGCTGTTTGACGCTGGCACAGCCTCGCTGTTTGACGCTGGCACAGCCTCGCTGTTTGACGCTGGCACAGCCTCGCTGTTTGACGCTGGCACAGCCTAGCTGTTTGACGCTGGCACAGCCTCGCTGTGTGAGGCTGACACAGCCTCGCTGTTTGACGCTGGCACAGCCTCGCTGTTTGACGCTCGCACAGCCTCGCTGTTTGACGCGGGCACAGCCTCGCTGTTTGACGCTCGCACAGCCTCGCTGTTTGACGCTGGCACAGCCTCGCTGTTTGACGCTGGCACAGCCTCGCTTTGTGAGGCTGGCACAGCCTCGCTGTTTGACGCTGGCAAAGCCTCGCTGTTTGACGCTGGCACAGCCTCGCTGGTTGACGCTGGCACAGCCTCGCTGTGTGAGGCTGGCACAGCCTCCCTGTTTGACGCTGGCACAGCCTCCCTGTTTGACGCTGGCACAGCCTCGCTGTTTGACGCTGGCACTGCCTCGCTGTTTGACGCTGGCACAGCCTCGCTGTTTGACGCTGGCACAGCCTCGCTGTTTGACGCTCGCACAGCCTCGCTGTGTGAGGCTGGCACAGCCTCGCTGTTTGACGCTGGCACAGCCTCGCTGTTTGACGCTGGCACAGCCTCGCTGTGTGAGGCTGGCACAGCCTCGCTGTTTGACGCTGGCACAGCCTCGCTGTTTGACGATGGCACAGCCTCGCTGTTTGTCGCTGCCGCGAGGCCGTCGCGCTTCCCCTGCCGCGACACTGTCGCGCTTCCCCTGCTGCGAGGCCGTCGCGCTTCCCCTGCCACGACACTGTCGCGCTTCCCCTGCCGCGACACTGTCGCTCTTCCCCTGCCGCGACACTGTCGCGCTTCCCCTGCCGCGACACTGTCGCGCTTCCCCTGCCGCGACACTGTCGCGCTTCCCCTGCCGCGAGGCCGTCGCGCTTCCCCTGCCGCGAGGCCGTCGCGCTTCCCCTGCCGCGACACTGTCGCGCTTCCCCTGCCGCGAGGCCGTCGCGCTTCCCCTGCCGCGACACTGTCGCGCTTCCCCTGCCGCGACACTGTCGCGCTTCCCCCGCCGCGACACTGTCGCGCTTCCCCTGCCGCGACACTGTCGCGCTTCCCCTGCCGCGAGGCCGTCGCGCTTCCCCTGCCGCGACACTGTCGCGCTTCCCCTGCCGCGACACTGTCGCGCTTCCCCTGCCGCGACACTGTCGCGCTTCCCCTGCCGCGACACTGTCGCGCTTCCCCTGCCGCGAGGCCGTCGCGCTTCCCCTGCCGCGACACTGTCGCGCTTCCCCTGCCGCGACACTGTCGCGCTTCCCCTGCCGCGACACTGTCGCGCTTCCCCTGCCGCGACACTGTCGCGCTTCCCCTGCCGCGACACTGTCGCGCTTCCCCTGCCGCGACACTGTCGCGCTTCCCCTGCCGCGAGGCCGTCGCGCTTCGTCGGTCAAGTCAAAAATATAGGGTAGGTCAACTCTGGGGTGGGTCAACTTTTTTTGGTTATATTTATATTACTCCTATTTATGGGCACGGCCTGGACGTACCCCCGTCGGGACGTTCCCCCCTGTTTTATTAGTATTTCTTACAATATATTTATTGAATATTTTTATTGGATGGATATTGTTATTAATTCTTTTCGAGTTGACAGAAATAATCACCCGTCGTCCCAGGAATATTTTTACATATGTTTATAATAATCAAAATATTCTCTTCTCTCCTCGAGCTGCATGCGGAATTTCTAATGGTGGTGCGGGGTAGATGCGCATGCGGACTGACGGATGGCTTCCCTAAAACTCTGACACTAAAGGGTCCAACCTGTGTTAACCAAACCTAACGGGCTAGCGACAGATCTTACGCTACTCGCAACAGATCTTACGTCGTGACAGATCTTACTCTACTCGCGACAGATCTTAATCTATTCGTGATAGATCTCATCTCGCGATTGATTTTAGTCTACTTACAACAGATCTGAAGTCGTGACAGGTCCTTCTCTACTCGCGACAGATCTTAGTCTACTCGTGACAGATCTTACACTGCTCGCGCCAGCTCTTCGTCTACTTGTGACAGACCTTGCGAGAAACTCCGCATGTAGCTCATTAGAGAGAGGAAATATTTTGACTATCTAAAAAAAATTCATAAATATTTTTTGGGACGACGGACGATTATTTCTGTTTATTCCAGAGTGAATTAAAATAATATCCACCCAATATATTTATTCATTAAATATATTGTAAGAAATACTATAAAACAGGGGGGGAACGTCCCGACGGGGGTACGTCCCGACGTTTCCCCTATTTATATTCCCATATTTATATTCTAATATTTATATTAATATTTTTATTAATTAATATATAGGTAGGTCAACTTTGAGGTGGGTCGAGCTACATAGACTCCTCTTATTCCGGGTCTTCTATTGAATATTTTTATTGAATATTTTTATTGAATATTTATATTGAATATTTTTATTGAATATTTTTATTGAATATTTATATTGAATATTTTTATTGAAAATTTTTTTGATTATTTATATTGAATATTTTTACTAATATCGGTAGAGGCATTTTTTAAAATGACTTTTCTTCTAGATGTATACAGATTTATTGGTAGAGGCAATTTTGGTAGAGGCAATGAGCCACCCCCAGGCGAACTATAGGTAGGCGAAAAATAGCAATATTAATTGAATATTTTTATTCAATATATTTATTAGGTAGGCGAAATATAGGTAGGCGAAATACAGGTAGGCGAAATATAGGTAGGCGAAATACAGGTAGGCGAAATAGACAGGTAGGCGGACATTTAGGTAGGAGAAATGAACAACTCCCCTCTTTACAGTGGACGGGCGATCACAGATTTCGTTTTTAATAATCGAACATGTCGTGCCCGCTGTGGTATTTAATGAGCGTTATGTCTCGTTATCTCGCTAGTTGGCTCATCCGTACTAATAGGGCAGGGCGCCGCCAAGACCCTGCCCCACCACGCCCCGCCACGCCCCACCAAGCCCCGCCACGCCCCGCCACGCGCCGCGCTGCTGAGACGGAGACTCCCTTCCCTACCGTATGCCCATATGTATTTATGCAGGACTGCGGCTACCTTACACTAGCAACTGGTTCATTCCCTTAGGTATTTTGACAAACGTGTATGAAAGGTGGAATCCACTGTCATGGGGGGCTGTGGCGTTTTATCGCCACAAAATACGAACATTTATTCACCACGCGTAATTAATACGTCAAATGAGAACATGCTGCTGCCATCTCTTCTTCTCCCCCTCCTTCTCCCTTTCTGCGAGTGTTCATGCGAGAGGCTTGTCGCCGCGCGGCAAGGGTCAGGCGATGCCGCGGCCCCTCGTGGAGCCATGGCGGAGCCTCGCGACACCGCCCCGCCTCGCCGCCGTGGGTCAGGGACTCAGGGTCTGCGAGGGTCGCGGCGGCGACCGCGGTAATGGCTCTCTTCTCGCCGCGGGGCCACCAGCGTACTAGCTAGAAGAAGTGCCCCGTCGGCCGGGAAATTTCCAATTTGAAACCTGGGGCGTTCTTGCGAATGATTCTCAAGAACACCAAAACGCAGTCAGCGCTCCACGCGGCGATCGTGAACGTTCCTGGGGTCGGACATGCAGCGAACACGAAGACAGAGACCCACTCTGCATCGGTTGCCCTTTCAATTCAAGTCCCGGCGGTACTGCGGGCATGGCTCGGCATGCAGGGCCTTCATACACTAGTAATAACTAGGCTTGTCGCGGGGATGTAAGGCACAGCGGGCAGCGGCGTGGCCGAGAGCGTGGCGCGGTGGACCGCAGCCATGACCACCATTGCCACCAGCGCCACTGTGGGTCCAGCCGCCCCGCCCCGCCCCGCCCCGCCACAGCTAATCGCGACGGTGATTGATGTCATTAGGCCAAACACAATGCCGGCCGATCGCGCAGATTAATTGCTTAATTGCGGCGTGGACTGCACATCCCGAGGACCGCAACTCCCTCCCTGCATCGCCTTGCCACACGACGGCCAGTCAGGCTGGGCGCCAAACCAGACAAGAGTGAAGACAAGGCAGTCTTCATTTTCTCTCCTTGCAAAGAACTGCAAATCCATCGGATAGGTTTTGATTGACGAAACACTTTTGGCACTCCAAACAGGAAAGAATCTCAAGGTGTGGCTTTTCGCTGTCGCGTAGTTCACTTCTTCTTCTTTCCTCTTCCAATATGCGGTTACATCTCTGGCTATGCTGTATCGAATGTGTCATCTTCGGAATCCGCGGTCCCTCCCTTCATCCCCCCTTCTCCTCCATCAAACGCCCCGCCTCGCACCCGCCCCGCCCCGCCTCGCCTCGCCTCGCCCCGCCCCGCTGCGTGCGTCCAGTAGCGGTCAGCACCGATAGGATAAGGACGGCCTGCAGAGCGATTCCGAATATCTGCCTGGAGTCTCTGCCTCTCTCGCACTCACGGGGCGCTTCGTGCGACAGAGACGCAGTGACGACGTTCGGCAGCGGTCCGCGGCCTGCGTGCTGCGCGCGCCACGTCGCCCCCTATCCGTCGGCTCCGTCTCGACTCGGCCGGCCGCTGCTCGCCTTAAGTGCCGATTGTAGTTCACTTTATCGGCCGATGTTTTTTTTTTTTCGCTCTTGCATCCCCGCGCTGCTGTGTGCCGCCGTGCGCTGCCCTGCCCGCCGCGCGCACCGACGCCGCAAAAAAGGGGGCGAATTCCGCGGCTTGCCCCCGCGGCCCGCGGAGGGGCCCGGCGCGCCGCCAGCGCCGCCGCGTGTGCGAGAAAAAGGCCGAACCCCAGGTGGGGCCCTAGTAGGAATCCCCGATGGCTGTTTATGGGGTAGCGCTGCGCCACCGCGGCCGTGCTCTGTTGGTGTAAAGCCAAGAACAATGCCCAGAGAGGAGCTGCTTTGCTTTATAGAGAGACGGGGGCGGGGCTGCGGGGCTGCAGACTGATTCCAAGAGTCGTTTTCGTCGCTCTGTCCCTCTCGCACTGGCGGAGCCGCCCCTACGGGTGCGAGCGAGACGGCGCGACAAGGCTGCGGGGGTGGGGGGTCAAGCAGCGTGCTTCTGAAGGGCTTGTTGAGTGTTGCCTAGCTCGCCCTGCACAGACTGCACCGCCCTGCAACTCGCCATTGTTCCTTTGTTACTTTGTTTGCAGCACGCGCTCAATTTGAATATATAGTTCGGCACGCCGGCCGGTCCGGTCCGGGCCGCGGCCCGCGGTCCCCGGGTGCGTGTTTGGCAACAAACGCTCCGTGGCGCTAACTGGTCCTCCAGACACGCTCCACGGCCGGATGGAGGCTCCTGCAGGAGAGCCCTCTTCCCCGGGTGATCTCGTTACGCTCCTCATTCATGGGTCATAGAAATGCAAGCAGTGGGCACACCACACGCCCATTTTTTCGTGGAAGCGGTAATGCCCGTTGGCGTAATGGGTATGAAGGGCCGTCCTGCGCGCGCCGCGCTCCCGATTTAAATTGCAAAAAGGCAATTGGAGAAGGCCTCGCCGACTGCGCCCTCCGCGGTGGCGTCCCCCGTCCCCGCCGTGTAGTGTAGTGCCAGGTGTAGTCGCGACGCCGTTTGCATCATTTCGTGATAATGCGAGGCGCGGAATGGGCGGCGTGCTGTGCAGGCACACTGATCCTCGTCGCCCTGTCTCTCTCGCACCCCCGCGGAATGCCTCATGAGTGGGAGGGAGACAGAGCGACACCGTTCGGAGTCGCAGCCTGCGGGATGACAGAATCGCGCGTGCAGTCCGGCCGCGCCGTTAACGACCGTCCCGTTAATAAACTAATTGAAGGAGGATTCCCGGGGTAATTCCAGTGAGGAAAGCGTCTCGGTGCAGTCCGCTGGCCGTCCGGACGCACAATACCCCCTCCCCGTTCGGCTTTACTGTCTCGGCATTAGCAAGGCAACTATGTCATGCGCGGTGCAGTAATTAGTATGCAGCCCCATATCGGGCAAGCCCCGCGAAGCCCCGCGAAGCCCCGCGAAGCCCCGCGAAGCCCCGCGAAGCCCGGCCGGCCTGCATGTATTTATTAGCATTGTTGTGAAGAACACAAGTACGACACTCTTCCCTCGTGCTCGCCGCGTCGTGGCCAAGCGCCGTGGCCAAGCGCCGTGGCAAAGCCTGGCGGAGCCTGGCGAAGCCCCGCCAGGATCAGGCACTCGGAACGGCGAGCCGTTAACACAATGCCACCGCCGTGGCGGTATTATTGAAAGGCCATAGTGCACTGCGACAGCACACGCGTAGCACTCTTAGGCTATTTTTAATTATTTTTTTTCCAGAACCCAATACGGTTCGCTATTTTGGTATCGGCAAGGCTAATACTCATCTTTAAGGCCACTTTTCGCCGGACTATTCGGCGATACGTAGACATTTAGAATACGAGCTCTAATGAGTTGGAAACTTTTCCCGTCACGGTGTGCAAGGCTGCCCTCCTGCACACTGACTCACAGTCACAGCAGCAATCTCAGAATCGAAGATGCTATGCACCGCTTGCCCGGGCGTTTGCGTCCCGAGACATCATCAGGCCGCAACGCCCCGCAGACGAACGACTCCATGCCTGCCCCGGTGCCCCTGGAGGGCCCCTGGAGGGCCCCTTGTTTACCCCTCGCGGACAACGAAAACGGCCAAGCGGCCGCCGTCGTGCGCGGCTTGGCATGGAACACGCCCCGCCGTTTCCGCCGTCGCCAAGAGGAGCCGCAAGCCCGCCCCCCCGCCCCGCCCCGCCCCGCCCCGCCCCGCCCGCCCCGCCCCGCCATCGTGTCGGCCTAGAAGAGGGACTGCGGCGCTCTCCGCTTTACTCACGGCTATGACACGTGCATGTATTGCGCCGGGCGTGGTCTGCCGTGCGGCTTCGAAGCGATCCTTTCATCGCTCTGTCTCTCTCGCACCGCAGCGTCACGCCGCACGAGTGCGAGAGAGGCAGAGCGACCAAGGTCCTGACGCAGCCCACTGGCGCGGCGGGCTGGGCCGGCCGAACTCGCGGGGGACTTTGAGTGGAGCGGCGTGTACAGTGAACAAGGCTCTCGGGCGCGCGCCGCGCACGTGTGGACCTCCATTCCGCAAGGGTCGTGCCTTACAGTGCTAGGGCGGTTCTTCCTTCTTTCTGTGGGTCTCTCTCTCTCTCTGTGTCTCTCTCTCTCTGGGTTTATTCCGAACAGTATGTCGCTCTCCCCCTCGCTGAGGGTGCGAGAGAGACAGAGCGACGTTGTGGAACCACTCGTCTGGCCCGCGAGGACGCCACGAGCCGAGCGAGCGGATCGGCCGAAGGCAGTCTTTATTGATATGAGTCGCGGATAAACAAGGCATTGAGGCAGAATAAAGTTGAAGTGTTTATACGGATGGACTGATACAAGGGGAGGGGGAGGGATGCCTCAATAGGTATAGGAGGGCAGGGAGGCAGGGTGGGCTCGGCCAACAGAGAGAGCGACAGAGAGGGAAGATGAATGCGTCGTACGAGAATGAAACAAACGTAAAAGGATGCACCTGGATTCTTCGTAAAGCTCATGAAAGCCAAACTAAATCAAATCTAAAAAAAAATCATTTGATCACTGTGATCTTTTACACGTGCAACAAAACAAGCTCGCTTTATTCATAGAAAGCAATCCATTCCTGCGGCGGGCCCGTGGACGACCGATCGGCCAAACGATCACTGTCCGTCCTCTATCCAATCCGTGGAGGAGGGCAAGAAACGGTCCGCTAGGCAGTACAATTGCTGGTGTATGGAAAGCGTGCCGTTTCCATGCACTGAGATGACACATGCGAATCAATAACCATGGCGGGCCCCACAGAGCACAGCACGCACACACACACAATCGCACTACACGCGCGCTCTGTTCGACAACAACTTGAAAACCGTGCCGTGAGTCCTTCGCCAAGCCCGGTGACTCGGTGCCGAAAGCTAGTAGCCTCGTGTCGTAGCTATGCCTCCGCCAGCCGTGCTTATCCTGATGGTTTTTGTCTCGTCATCCAAGTTTGTGTCCTTCCTCGTTGAAAGCCTCCTTCGTACAGCCAATCTAGACCATCTGAGGTCACTTGGTTTGTTACCGGGGCGTTTGGCTCGGGTTCAACTCCCGACGGTAGCGTCCCCGATCGGAGACCACCCCTCATCCATCATCGGCTTCGTCGTGCCGCACTGTCCCTTTCTCTCTCGCCTCATTAATTTATGCTAAAATTATTCAGGACATTTTCAACATTTTTTCTCCGCTACCGCTCCTTGCCCGTGCTGTGCTCCGCTTCCTAGGCGGGATGCCAAGATCCCTGGTTCGGTTCCTCCCCGCAGCATCACTTTCTCGGCTAAGCGTGAAACACGTCGCTGTGGGTGTGTGTCCGAGTACCACCCTGCCGCTGCCAAGCCTGGCAGCAGACTGATTCCGCGAGTCGTTTTCGCCACTCTGCCTCTCTCGCACTCATGGGTCGTCCCGTTTATGCGTGAGAGAGACAGAGATACGAAAACGGCTCTCGGACTAAGTCCACCGGGAGGGCTCCCGGGCCATCCGGGCGGGAACGACCGACGGCAAACCGACAGCCAGCCGAGAGAAACCGCTCCGGAAAACGCGAGGTGCGGCCACTGGTAAATGCGAAGCGTAACAGGGCTTTTATTCAAGCGTACAAAATATGTCAATAATCAGCACGTAGACCGGAAAACGTCTTTTTCTCGGGCACAACTTTGTTGCGTCATTTGTAGGCTTACAGTTGGCCCCCGTTCCAAAGGTCGCTGATCTGTTTTTTCGAGTGTGGTCTGCTATCCGATGCCCCGACGACGTGATGAAAAGCCATCTTTTTCTGGCTGCCGGACCTGGCCCGCCCAGTGGGCCCGCCCCCGCCTGGAGCCATCGGCTGGATTGAGTCGTACCCCCGAGTGCCGACGGGGCAAAACTGGAGCAGAATGGAACAGAAAACCCGCGTAACCTCCAATACGGTTTTTTCTCGGTCTGTTGGTTCAGTCTCCCCGCGGCTGCGCGTTGAATTCAGTCCGCTATAAATATCCGTGCTGCTTGCTGCGGAGGATTGCTAATTTGCGACATGGCTGGAAGCGGGACGACAAGAAGACCGTGTTTAACGCAGGCGGCTCTCGCGTCGCCTTTTTGGCACTTCGCAATTAGAGCAGACGCTTCTGGCCGGACTCCACATGGAAATGCACTGCTTTTGCAAACCCAGCGGGAGCCGGTGCTTGACAGGCGAGAAACGCCGCAAAGAAGTCCGGTGGATCTATCTTAAATAAATGCTAAAGAAAAGGTTAAACTGCATTAATAAATTGTGTTGTTAATGGACTGTAAATTAATGATTTATTTCAGAACCAGAAGCAGGATCTGTCACAATATCTTCCACGTGGAACCTCCCGATTGTTGACTTGTGCAGCAGCCACAGCGAAGCGACCCTCCCTCCTCCCTCCAGCTCTCTGGAATGGTGGCTTCCAGTAATTGGATTGGAAGACGGCGAATCAAGCGTCATAATGGAATGACCCTGTCGGATTCCTGCGACAGCGCAGTTATTCTTGCCGACGTCGCGCCCCCGCTCACACACACACACACACAGGCACACACGTACACACACACACACACACAGGCACACACGTACACACACACACACACACACAGAGGCAAACACGAGGAGTATCACTATCCGCAGATCTGCCTCATTCATTCAACGCGTAATGACTCGAAAGGAAAGTGAAGCCGCGAGTCGGCGGCAGTAAAGAATTACACGCATCATTAGCCACTATTTGCCTTGGGATGCGACCGCCACTGCCGCCGCCGCCTCCGCGCCACGGTGCGCTCCACGCCGCGGAGCCTCCAGGCGACGGGCCTTCCTTTGGGCCGCGGACGTGGGCAGACGGCGCGGCCTGTCACTGCTACACGCGAAAGAAGGTTCGGAACACTCCTCAATTTTCTTGCCACTATGACTGGGAAATTCAGACGGCCGTCGACAGAGGGCGTTGAGACGATTCGTCGTGACTTAAGAATGTCTTCGATTTTCAGTACGATCACCCCAACCTTACGAACAGAGCACACATGATGCAGCAAAGTACTAAAAGCAAACGTTCTCGTGCAAAATGGGCCGCGAGTAGGTTTGCTCTGACGGGGCATCTGGCCTCACCACTGCTGGCGGTGCGTTTGGGTGGCCGCGGGTGCGCGCGCCGTGCGGGATTGCAGCAGACGTAATGAATCCGAGGCTGCCAGGCTGTCGGGGGTGCGTGGTGGCTTTGCGCTACTGTTGCCCCCACACTGCGAAACTCGGCGGGGAACAAATCGATTACCCCGTACAAATGGCTCGCATTCGAGTTTCAATTAAACGTGCGCTGTGTGTGTGTGTGTGTGTGTGCGCGCGTGTACACACGTGCGGAGCCCCAGCGTGGTTCAAAAGCTTTGACAGCGTGGTTCTCTCTGGGGTAGCAGTATATCACGCGGCCCTTTGAACGGGTCCGACCGGGAGGCAGCAGCAGCAGGGATTCCCAACAACAGTACTTCCGTCTCTCTCGCACTCGTGGGGCGTCTCGTAAGGGTGCGAGGGAGACATAGCCTTGCAGGCGCAGGGAGCGGGTGAGGTGCTCCGGAACATTGAATGTTGCGTGCTGTTATTGTGCGAACGATCCTGGAAGAATGCACTACGCGATGCGCTACCTTCTCCCCCCCCCCTTTCCCATCCGCCTCGCTGCTCGTCTCCGGCCGCTGGCAGCAGTGGAAAGCAGGCAGAGGAGCCGAGCGCCTGCCAAGCGGAGGGTAGGCAACCCACCGGGCAAGACACACGCGAGTGGAGCGGGTGGCCAGCCCAGCGCCTGTCAAGCATTTCTAGCGTTTAAGCCGCCTCCACCGGTGTTCTGGCCCACCGTCCACGGGCGCCCTCTGCGACTGCGCGTTCCTGGACGATGTTACAGTGGCGGTGACCGAGTGAGCGCATCTGCAGTGTGCTGGCCGTCGTCACCGGTTACGCCGCGATGCCGCCAGTGAGACTGCGACACCCGGCGAGGTGCTTGTCCTGCTGCAGGTTCGACGGACGTTCCTTCTCTCTCGCACCCCCGGGAGACGCCCTGCAGGTGCGACAGAGACAGCGGCCAAACGGTCCTTCAGAATGAACGTGCCGCGGGCGCCACCGCCGCGAGGCGAAGCCTATCAAAAACTGGATCATCGCGCGGCGGTGCGGCTAGCCTTCCATGATCCGCGGGGGGTGCGCGTGGCTCTGTCTCTCTCGCAACGCTACGGGACGCCGCACGAGCGCGAGAAGGACAGAGCGACGGTTCGGGAACAGCCCGCGGCGCGCGTCAACTAACGCCCCAAGCGAGCGGCCAGGCCGCGCGGCCACGCCGCCACATCCACGCCAATTTCATTGTTTTCCCCGCGGCGCGCCTAAAATGGGTGGAAGGATTGCTTCATGCGGGCCTCGCTGCCTCGCTCTTCGCGTCGCCACCGGCTGAATAGCAAACCACTAAAACGCCAAAGAGCGGCGCCTTAAATGCTCATGCAAAACGCCTCGACGCAATCGGCCGACGCGTGGACCGCTAATTGGTGCGGCTCGGCGTCTGTCTCGCTCGCACCCTTCCGGGACGCCCCATGAGTGCGAGAGGGACAGAGCGACGCGAGAGCGCTTTGTTCGGAACCAGCCTGCCCCGAGTGACGAGACGATCGTTTTCAATGGGATGCCCGCCGCAGCGGCCAACCCGCTCAGTTTCGGAGCGTGTCGGCTTCTTTTTCTGTCTCTCTGCCTCTCGCTCTCAATCTCTCTCTCTCCCTCGCACTTGACTTTTACTTTTACTTTTGCACACGCTGTTAAACGGCGCGCCGCAAACCGTTCAGCCTTCTCGCCGCACCAACATTTGACTTGGGTGCCCATTTTTTACCCCGTTTTTGCAGTGGTCAAGGTCGCGTCTGGCTAAAGCCGTCGCGTTTGTGTGTGTGTGTGTGTGTGTGTGTGTGTGTGTGTGTGTGTGTGTGTATGGTGTGTGTGTGTGTGTGTGATACCCGCATCTTGCGCTGCAAGGTGTTGCTTGCTCTATCATTCGTCCGTATAAAGGCGGCCCATTCGTCTTTTTACGAGGCCGGTGCGTCTGTGTTGGTGCGGATCGTAACGCCGCGACAAACTTGGGGATGCGCGCACGAAGGCGGCGCGTCTCCGCGGCGGCGGGCTGCGGGTGTCCCAGTGAGACACAGCCCCGCCAGCCAGCCCAGCCAGCCCACTGACACACATGCGAAGTTCAAGCGGCGCTTATCCCACAGGCCATGTTGGGATTCAATGCAAACTCGAAAATGACGGTGCGTGCTTGCACACTCGCACACCTACACCAACACACCTGCGCGCACACACACACACTCACGAGCGATCCGCGTTGCGTTCATCACCGCAACGCGCGCACCTTTGCCAATAATTTTTTTTCTCCCCCTTTCATAATTTGCGCCTTGGCCCTATACGTGTCCGCGCAGGGCATTGCGCCTCGGCAGATATAATGGCGGTCGGCCGGTGCGTCCGCGCGATGCTCTGTCTCTCTCGCACCCTTTCGGAACGCCCCGTGAGCGCGACAAGGACGGAGCGACGAAAACGACTCCGGAGTACCGGCTGCCGCCGCCGTGCGAGCGCCTCCCGCGTACAAGTCGCTTATTCACCCCGGGCTGCGTATTATACGCCGTCCTCGTCCACTTCACGCTCGCTCGGGATTTAAGTATTGACCGCCGCGGGAGAGAGCATCTCCCGCTGCCAACGAGTTTTTCCGGACAAGCGGCGCGTACTGTACGCGTCAATCTGCGCGTCCAGAGAGAGAGAGAGAGAGAGAGAGAGAGAGGGAGAGAGAGAGAGAGAGAGAGAGAGAGAGAGAGAGAGAGAGAGAGAGAGAGAGAAGTCGAGGCCTCGTTGTGGTGCGAAAAAAATGGCTTTTTCCTCCCCACCCCCGCCGTCGGTGCGATCCTTGTTTTCTTGGCGGAAAGCGAGCGTCCATTTGGCGCCCACGCCGCCACGCCCATGCCGCGCAGAAATACGCGCGCACTCACACACACATGCAAGGCACGCACACACACACACACGCTGACGTGTGCGCACCTGCGTGAGAGGCGCCAACCCACACGGTGTGACCGGCAGCCAATCTGCTACCAGCATCGCTCGCCAAGCGAGATCAATTTATTGATTTCGGACCTAGTTTATCGGCCGGGCTGCTCACTTTCTTCCCCTGCCATGTGGACCCATCACTCAGACGCCGCGATCGGGACAAGTGGGAAGGGGAGGGGGAGACGGCGACGACAGCGCTGTGATTTTTGGGAAGCGTCTGGCATGGGCTTGATTGGTGGACAGGTTAGGTTCGGTTAGGTTAGGTTAGGTTAGGTTAGGTAAGTTCAGGTTAGGTTAGGTTAGGCTCAGTTCGGTCTGGTTAGGTTAGGTTAGGTTAGGTTAGGTTAGGCTCAGTTCGGTCAGGTTTGGCTCGGTTCGGTTAAGCTAAGTTAGACTTTGGAAGCGAACACCGCAAGGAGCCCCGGGTGCGGGCGTGCACTGCCCTCGACGATGTCGCCCCGCCAAGCCGCCTGTACGGCACGGGGAGCAGACTGGAGCAGCCAGCGCGCCGTCGCGTCGCGCCGGACAGTCGTCGGACCGTCAGCGGACCGTCGGACGGCGAGTGGCCGGTCTGGCAGTGTCGGTGGAGCCCGTAACAATTTCGAGATGAAAACGCTTGGCGGCACTTTCCTCATCACTTTCCACCGTAAAGGAGCGCACTGCGGCCAATAAAAGCTCGGCCGGCACATCGCCGCTAACGAAGGCGGCGGCCTGGCGGCCTGGCACCGCGCAGCGCCGCGCGGCCGGCACCGCGTCATGGCTCCGCGACCACCCCGGCCCGGCCTGCCGGCCAGCCCGACCAGTCCCATTGTGTCATGTTGACGACCAACTCGCGGCGGACTCGCGGCCCGAGGCTTGTCGATGACGGACTGGACGGCGTGGACGCGCTCGCGGGACGTCGCCACGCGGACGGCGTCGTCCTCCACGTCCATGACGACGGCGACCGTAAGACCGGTCCCAATTACACAACGACTCATCAACGCCGATGGATACGGTATGGCGGGGCGGGGCGGGGTGGGGTGAGGCGGGGCGGGGCGGGCGACATCGCCGATGTGGGCATGAGCCTAACGAGCGGCATACACCGACAGAGTGCGGCGCGCTGCTGGAAGCTCTCGGGACGATATGGCCTGGACGTGGACTGGGGCGTGGCGGGGCGTGGCGGGGCGTGGCGGGGCGGGGCAGCCCGCTGGACTTTTACTGGAGAGCTTGATGTCTCCAGGCCGTGGGGCAGTTGGCTCCGAGTGCGCTGCGCTCCAGCGGAGAGGGCTTCTCGGGAAGAAAAAGCACCCGGGCCGGTCCGCGAACCCGGGACCGTCCCGTGGACGCGGTCCGAGCGCGGCCGTGCCAGGCCGTGCCGGGCCGTGCCACGCAGTGCCGGGCTGCGTGACGACGGCGTTGACCTCCACTCCGCTGAAGTGCGCCGCGTTTGCCCCTATGGAAGCCTCCCCGCAGGGAAGCGTGGCCGTTGCCGCGACTGTTGTAACGGCCGGCCTCTTAATCCCCCGACGTCGCTCTGCCTCTCTCTCGCACTCATGCGGCGTCCCGCCGGTGCGCGAGAGAGACAGAGCGACGTCTTCGGAATCGGTCCGCAGGGAGGCACGCCGTATTGTGCGAAACTCTGTCGGCCGTTCCCACAAAGGCGCTTCAACTTGTTTCAACGACTCTTGCTTTTTGTTGTTTCGGTTTTGCCTGTACTTCTCGTGGGAGTGTACGAGTCGCTCACTTTCTGACGCCAAACGGGCGGCCTGGACGTGCCTTACTGACTCACTGACACTCGCCCGATGGCGGGGCGGGGAAGGGCGGGCCTTGGGCGGGCCGCCGCCTGGCTTTTGGTTTGGCCTGCAGCAACTTGTTTCCGCACCACGCGGATACGGGCCGCGGAGTCTCCTCGCGTCTTAAATTTCCGTCCACGGACACCGCCAGGCACGCATGGGCTCCCCTAGGGGTGCGAGAGAGACAGGCTGGCCGCGGCAGACCGGGCGGGCCGACCCGGCAAGGAGGATGCGAATCAAGGAAAGCGGATGAGGCAAAGACAGGCCGTCGGCCCCAGTCAGTGGCGGTCGGGCCGACGGGGTGGTGTGGCCAAGCGTGGCCGAGGCAACAGTGCCTTCTGCTTTCTCGGCGTAACACGATCCCCCGCCTTGGGCCGCCCCGGCGTGCTGCCCTGGGGGATCATCCGCGTGTCCTAGCCTAGACAATATCGTTTCCCGCAAATTCCACCATCATATCCGTGTTTTCCACGGCATCCGTGAAGCTGCCATCTGGGTCTTTCCGAAAACAACAACAACAACCCACCGGTGCGTCGACTCCTGCTGACTTAGGTCGGCGTTCAGCAGCCGAGCGTGCCCGACGGGTGGCACGACTGCTCTTCTACGCTGCGCGTATTTTTGCGCTGCCGCCGCGGCCAGAGAATTGCAAAGAGCCGCGCCAGAGCGGTACAGTACTTGCAGTAAATCCTTCCGAAGAAAATAATCAGCCCGAACTTTTCAACCCCGCCACCGCACGAGGCGCCGCCATCGGCGACGGTAACGAGTGTGGATCGTTATCAATGCCCCTCGCCTTTTTGTTGTTTGGTTATACCTGTGATTTGTGGTTGCAGTCTAGAAAGTACCCTATTCCTGTCAAATTTTGTGCTGATTCCGAAATGTAGCAGTTCACCTAGCTGCGGTGGCCGTGTTAACGGATAACAAACGTCTGCACGCCCGTTTCGGAAGTGTTTCCACCCGCTGGCCTGGGGCGGGCCGCCGCCTGGCTTTTGGTTTGGCCTGCAGCAACTTGTTTCCGCACCACGCGGATACGGGCCGCGGAGTCTCCTCGCGTCTTAAATTTCCGTCCACGGACACCGTGAGGCACGCATGGGCTCCCCTAGGGGTGCGAGAGAGACAGGCTGGCCGCGGCAGACCGGGCGGGCCGACCACCGGCAAGGAGGATGCGAATCAAGGAAAGCGGATGAGGCAAAGACAGGCCGTCGGCCCCAGTCCAGTGGCGGTCGGGCCGACGGGGTGGTGTGGCCAGGCCGAGGCGAGGCCGTGCCTTCTGCTTTCTCGGCGTAACACGATCCCCTCGCCTTGGGCCGCCCCGGCCTGCCTCGGCCTGCCCTGCGGTGGGATCATCCGCGTGTCCTAGCCTAGACAATATCGCGTTTCCCGCAAATTCCACCATCATGATCCGTGTTTTCCACGGCATCCGTGAAAGCTGCCATCGGGGATCTTTCCGAAAACAACAACAACAACCCACCGGTGCGT